>NC_143091.1:4848484-5151515 GCF_061535455.1 Colias philodice | reverse complement strand
ATTACGTTCTTTCTGATTCCGAGGGAATATATTAATTGTTAAATAGCGAGCAACGATTAACCTTCATTTCCGCACTGAAACGTAAACGTCGAGGTCACCGCAACCAACAATCTGTTCAACCGGTGAGTCTGTCTCAACTCTCAAGTGCACATACTGACTTAATGACACTATAAATCATTACATAAATGACGTAAAAACAATGAAAGCAAAAATGTATAATCGTCTGGCAATAATCTTCTATTCTTACATATTAGTTTTTGCCATAGAGATTTTGCTATAAACGTAAATTTTACAGTACCTACGTCATTACTACAAAACTAGAAAAATATTTCGGAAATGTCACTGCGTACATGGCTGTTTTAATATAAGTATGCATTAGGTTGTAAGTACCGACTGATTAAATTTTATGATGATAAGATAGAAGGTGTAGTTAGTTCTCAAACTGTATTCTAACCATGTGTCATCACAGCAATACGAATTACCGCAAATACCTCATCATTATCAGCATGCAACAATCGTAGGAAGGTACAATGAGATTACCCAGCAGTATTGTATAGACCGTACTCTTTTATGTTACAATATGTTATCTTAAGTTACAAGCGTTATGAATTAATTTATCTTCTCGCAACTTGAATAATAACGTGTTACTTTCACATTTACGCCAATATAAGTACTTGTTCAATATTTTCATCTTGATTATAAAAAAATCCGTGGCCGCAATTTTGTACTTATAGCAGTCGTTAATTTGTATCTATTTATTATTCTATATAAAACTAGCGGTCCGCCCCGGCTTCGCCCGTGGTACATATTTACTTTTTCTCTACATAAGAACCATCCTCGTACTTCAAAGAATATAATAAAAAAACAATTATCGAAATCGGTTCAGCCGTTCTCGAGTTATGCGCTTACCAACACATTTTGCGATTCATTTTTATATATAAGACTAGCGGTCCGCCCCGGCTTCGCCCGTGTTACATATTTACGTTTTCTCTACATAAAAACCATCCTCGTACTTCAAGGAATATAATAAAAAAAGAATTATCGAAATCGGTTCAGCCGTTCTCGAGTTATGCGCTTACCAACACATTTTGCGATTCATTTTTATATATAAGATTATGCAGTTAGGAAGCTGATCGCGACCTATGCTAACATAAAAAATTCATAATAATAAAAGTAAGCAGAAAAAATCTGAGACTCGATATCCTACAATATTGAACGGAACCAGTGGCAGTGTACTACTAATCCTGTCGCACTTGGCCGTTGTCGTATTTGTAGACTCATTTGCAGTCTCCAAGTTTCATTAGTAGAATATGTCATCCTTTAGTAGTAACTTGTATCTATACTTATTATAAAAACATAAAGTTATTTATTTAAAACCATCAAGAATAAATAATATATTTACAAGAATACATTTTATAGGGATGCGCCGATGAACTTTGTTTTATATTCGGTATTCGCGGGGCGGGCGCGCCCGGACGCGTGAACGGAACTTCTTATTATCGGCCTATTTATCTATTTATTTATTATACCTAATCATATAGTATTACAAAAAAAATTCGTATAATAAGTATGTATAATGAGTTGAAAAAAGAACAAAATGAATAATATAAGAAATGTATAACTAATAAGAATCTGCTACTGCCGAGTGCCGGCCTCTAGGTATTATTGTATGATATCGGCTTCATTTGTGGCTTCATTAAATACACTTATAATACACATCTCAGTATTTTTCATTTAAATTTATAAATCGATAATTGGTTACACATTCATCATAACAACAAAATTATAAAAATAAACGAAAACCGACGACAACGACAAACGACATTTATTTTCAAATAAACATGTTATTTTAAATATTTCATCGTTAAAATATTCTCGTACAGTCCCCGAGCCTTTCAAAGGTAGCTCGGCAACGTATCTAATATGTAAATCATGTATTTATAAGTTCTATATAAACTAATGAAATTGGGTAAATGTATCCAGGTCCATATGTATAATTCATAGAAAGTCTTCGTGATAGAGATAAATCTAGTGGCGGAGTTTTCAAAACAACGATATTTTAATCGGATGAATTTCAGGTACATTTTCAATTCCGTGAGTGTAGACTGCGTAGATGATATAAAATAAAACGTATTTACAAATTGTTTTTGATTTCACTTTTCCTCGTTAAACCTTGTACGAAACTATGACATGCACGCTTATAAATCTAAAAAAAATAATCTGTTATTGTTTAAACTGTTATGGTTATAACAGGCTTTCATCTGAAAATTTAAAACTACGTTTTACGTGGATCACGTTCCTTTGTGAAGATAATAAAAAGACTAACGTTATTACTAGTCATAATTTCATAACTGGTGGTTCTCTCTGTAGTTGAAGTTATTTGCATCGACAAACACGCAGTTATCAGCTATAATATAATTCCCAAGTAACGGATGTCGATTGTCGAGATCATAGACATCGTCACGATATATCGACATCGTCTTATCGAATCCAATTATAGAGACACTGTTTATTTCTATTTCTATACATATTTATGGAATAAGAAATGTTGCATAAAGAAAATAAATATTTAGCAATACGAAAAGGGAAAATGTATGATAGCGATTAAAAGATAACTAGGTACTGTTCTGACTCCGAATATTTATCTGAATTCTTAAATTTAACCCTAACCGCCGCGGCCGCTAGAGACAAAAAAGTTTAGCCTACGATTACATAAACATTAATCTGAGTTATGTACTTACTTTATTTAATTTAGTTTTATTTTTAGCATCAACAGTTGAAATTATTTAATTAGTTTTTTTTTATATTACCATTTATTAAGATGTTCAATCAGAGTAATTTCATACTGAATACTGATAGTGATCAAATCAGTTAGTTTCCTAATCGCACATACTTATTACTTTCAAGTATTGATTACTTTCATAATGAAATGCAGTAAAAATATTTAAAGGGACAGTATAATACGGTCTACTTATATCTTTGTCAAAATATAATATTATATAACTAGGTAGAAGGAAATAAACGTTTTGAATAATAAAATACAATATTTACAGTGCAACATCGTGCTTAAGCGTTTAACAACCATTTAAAGTTGGTCATGATTTTTTTTACAATACACAGGGTGTCCCACTGTTGGTATACTAAGCTCAAAGGAGGTTATAGTTTTGCATACGCTGAGTTCGTAAAAATACTTATAAAATTCCAGACGCATTTTTTTTTCGAAATTCTTAGAACTCTATGTGTACACCCATAACAAGCAACCTGCCCAACTTTACCACCAGCACGTGAGCTATCGTTTAAGATTATGTTTTCATAGACAAAATGCTTACAATAGCGAAGCGGTATATTATGCCGGCTGCGCGAAGCTAGAGAAAAAAACATGGATTTTCCATTGAGATATACATATGGAGACGACACCGCCTACATCACTTATGTTCCGCTCAACATACGCCATATGGCGTAACTGCACGCTCATTTTTTATTTGTTTTAAAGTGAAACGCATCAAATATGCCTTCGTGTGTCAGTTACGATATTGCACAAATAATACAAATAATACGGAAAAGTGCAAAGGAATAACTTTCATCGGTAAGTACCTAACTAGATAATAATTTTTAAAACTTAGTTAGAGCAAAAAAATGGCGCACAGATTTTGTTCGTGGTGTCTCCTCGACCATACGTAGTAATATTATCTCAATGGGATTTTCAGGAAAAATTTAGCAAAAAATTTTTGACGTAATTTTGTTGTTTAAGCACAGACTAATAATAAGTATTTTTTACGTGATCAGTGTATGCTAACTACAAGTCTCTTCGCGCTTAGTATACCAATAGTGTGACACCCTGTATATATAGGTATAGCATATTTTTTAATATACAATATGTAGGTAAAAATAAGATATATTATGTTCTACTATCGTATTATTAAAAAAGAAATTTAATTAGTTTTTCGTAAAAATACATAGATAGGTAATATTTTAAGGATTATAGAATATACGGTGTGTATCTACATATTATAGACCCTTATCTTTGAGCAGAAAAAATATACTAGCTTACCGCCCGCGGCTTCGCCCGCTTCGTCTGAAACCTAATAAATTATATACAAAAACCTTCCTCAAAAAAAAATCAACAACAAAATCAAATCACTCTATCTATTAAAAAAAACCGCATCAAAATCCGTTGCGTTTAAAGATTTAAGCATACAAAGGGACATAGGGACAGAAAAAGCGACTTTGTTTTATACTGTACTAGCGACCCGCCCCGGCTTCGCACGGGTGCAATGCTAAATACACTACAGAAAAACTGTGAACGTTGTACATATATAAAAAAAACCGATGAACGCACTGATCCTGCAGCCGGATCGCGTACTAATAGCGTCCCGGCCAACCGGTACCGCCGCAAACGCTACGTCCCGCAATTTTTAAATCTGTAATATCTTCGAAAATATTCACTTAAATCATACGGTGTAAAGTGCCATATAGATCTATATTAAATGAACAATGTATTCAAGGTATTTAATTGGTTAAGGATTAATGCTGTATTGGTGAAAATCGCTTCGAAAATTAGCTATTATTTGTCGTAAAAAGTAAATGACAAAAAAATGTTATTGTGGGTTATCCATAAGAGATAGACATATACCATCGCGGACTTTTCTGTAGACCTTTTCAATGTGTATAATACTTAGTACATTATTTTGATAAAACCCGTAGGGTTCAGCCTGCGTTTGCAATATAAGCGGAAACAATGTAATTTTTTACGACATCACATTAGAAACCTCAAAAATAACAGTACTTCTCCACTATTTAATATATCTATACTTACTATACTTATAATAAATCTGTAGAGAGGCCAATTCTGTACATGAAATATATTTAAAAAAAAACTATGAAGGGGTGATAAGGGATCGCTACTGATGCCAAAAATGCAATCAGTAAAATTTTTGTCTGTCTGTCTGTCTGTCTGTCTGTCTGTCTGTATATTCGTTATAGAAACAAAAACTACACGACGGATTTTAACGAAATTTGGCACAATTATTCTTCATACTCCTGGGCAGGTTATAGTAAAAGAATCATGTAAATCGGTGTAGAAACACCAAAGTTATACATGAAATACGCTATAAGTCATCGCGCGTGAATTACATGCCATAAGGATTATTTTTGTGTATCAGTTGCCGCGTTCGACGCGCTTCGTGGCGGGAGCTATAAAAAGGCGGCGGGTCCGCACCCGTTTCGCGTTGTCACGGCTTCACGTGTGAACGGCTGAACCGATTTCGATAATTCTTTTCTATTATATTCCTTGAAGTACGAGGATGGTTCTTATGTAGAGAAAACGTAAATATGTACCACGGGCGAAGCCGGGGCGGACCGCTAGTTATACATATAAACCTTCCTCTTGAATCACTCTATCTATTAAAAAAAACCGCATCAAAATCCGTTGCGTAGTTTCAAAGATTTAAGCGTACAAAGGGACATAGGGACATAGGGACACGGAAAGCGACTTTGTTTTATACTATGTAGTGATAGTGATATGTAGGTAGTGACATACTACGAAACTACAAAATTTAGGACTTGATTATGTCTGTCTCTTGAATATTAAAAATGCGAAAGTTTGTGAGGATGGATCTTTGTTACCGATTACAACGAAATTTGGTACATATGTAGGTAGCTGAAAATCCAGACTGAGACATAGGGCGGGTTTTTCTTTGAATACGCGCGCGAAGGCGGCCACTTTCCATCATAAATATTATTTAATTATTTTTAAAATTAGGTGTATGAAATTTTGTTATCTATTGTTTTTTATTATATATAATAGTGTAGGTAGGACATATTATTTATAATTAGAAAAAAAGTTGAACCATATTAAATCCAAAATTGGTCAGTTTTCAGGGTTTTGACTAAACTTGCGAGTTGAAAGTTAGGACTGAGCTAGGCCTAATTTGACTGGTCCATACAGGATATTTTTCTGTAAAACTGTAAAAAATATTTTGAAAACTGCTCATATATAGATATACTTATAGGTTCATACTTTTTTATAAATCATTTAACAATCTGGTAATTTGTACAATTGAATACTTAGAACTATTATTTAACTAACAACTCGTTAATTAATTGATGATGGTGGATGTTGGGAATATATTTATCAAACACAACTTTATAACAATAAGGAAATAAGGTAGGTATTTCAGGCAGATTTTCTTTATATATCTTCCTTATGTACTCGCCCTAAACTCTGATTAAGAGTTTTTATATCACTAGACGTTAATGAGATAATAATATTTGACACACATGCCGAGTTATTTACTTTATGATTATTTAGATGGATGATTAAGATTACTACGAGACAGGAATATTGCAAAATCACTATTCCTACCGAAAATATTATTTATTTTTTTGTATTAACATCAACATGTGTCATGAAAAGTCGAATTTGATTCACATTATTTAACAGACCATTAAACTATTTAACGAAAAACCCTGTTGTTTACCTTCTACGTAATAAGTAGGTATCTGGTTTGTATTTACGTATTGTAATGAGTCATAAATTTATGGATATAATTAACTTATTCAAATTCATATTATTAAACTGAAGAGCGCTTGTAGAGTAACTGCTTTATATTTCAGAGTTGCATACTTATGTACTTGCGTGAAATCGGTCACGTGCTTCGATGTAAACAAACCGGTTTTTTGTAAGTGGCGTTCAACAGTTATCAATGTAAATAACGTAAGCAGGTACACTCACCGTTCTCACCGGTGTATCCCCATTCTTGGTTAGACATGATGACACTGAACTTTTGTAAACAACGAACGGCACACGGTTTGCGGAGGTGTCTACTGTATAAGGGTTAACGTGGTTAAGCCGTAACTGCGTCCAAGTGCGCGCAGGGTCTCCGCTTTATAGATGCACAAGAGCTGTAGGTTCGGGCGGAGGCGGAGGCGGGCGCTGAAGAGGACGCGGGCGCGGGAGGAGAGGACCGCTCGCGCGCGCTCCGCCGTGCTACTGCGTGCAGCGCGCGCGGCCCGTGCCCTCCACGCGCTCTACGGCTTAGCTAAGCATACGTCGGCACTCGCCGCACCGCCCCTCTTCGCTTTCTAATCTATTGTAATTTGTAACTGCACTTAGTTATTAAATATGTTCAGAAAATTACTAAACATATTTTATTATTTCGTTTAGGCATGTGCGCGGTCGATTGTTAATTTGCGTGGCGAATAGTTCTTGTTTCTTTTTGAGGAAAAATTTTGGAAATCCAAAAGAATATTTCAAAACAATTTCATTATTTGCAGCGAATTTCATTTCTATTGCTGCTTATATTTTTTTAAACATTATCTTCCGGTAGGTATGTATCCGGTACGGTAAGTATCGTAGACGTAGAGTAACATAGATATTCACCTATATTATTTAATTAAAACAATCATGATCATATCACACATACGTATTAATTAATAAAAAAAAAATAATATCAATTCATTATCAACGAAAAAAAAAATCGCCCAAGTGCGAATCCAACTCGCGACTCTAAGTAGGTACATATACAAATTAGGTACATACAAAAATGCTAAAGACCAAAAAAATTCTGCGCCAAACATAGGTTATCCTCAATTTTGATCGTTGATATAGTGGCAATGTAAGTAAGTCCTCGCTGAAAATGTCTAAAAAAACAATTTAGTGGTGTAACTGAAACTACCAATATTAATTTACTCGTACATTGAACATAGAATTGAATAAAAAAAAATACAATTGCATTATTTTATAGTGAAATGTTTATTATTTTTATCGTGTATCTACATTTGGTTAGCATAAAGCATTACACAAAAAATATAAAAAAAAATCTCTTTTACACACATGATTTCCTGCACAATTGTAGTCAGAAAATAATAAAAAGAAAACAATATTGCATACCTATATTTAAAACGTACTACCGAGCGTTTTAAATTCAACAATGAGTATAATTGTGTAATGTAGTGTACATAGACCTTCATATTTATCCCGATATATCCGAATTTGATAACCTGCGATGTTAATAATACCTACATAATTATCAATATGATAAAACGTAAAAATTATCTTTATTAATATAAATATTTGTTTTATTAGGAAATTATAGGCATAAAGTATTTAAATCTGAATCAATATTTAAAAGTACTCGAGCCATGTAGAAGCACCTTTAGGCCATAATATAAAGAGCAAAATTTTATTATCTTTCAGTTTACAGCCTATAAAACATGTTTATATTCATAGAAGTATAAAAGAGTATTCTATTTTAGAATACAAATTAGGGTTGTAACGGAACTCCGCCTCCGCCTCCGTTACTGCGGAACTTCCGCAAAGAATTTAACCTCCGCCTCCGCATCCGCCTCCGCAAAATTTATGCGGAGTCATATCGGAAGTTCATTTACGATCACAAACAACGCGCAAGGAGCGATGCTAGGCGACGTGGCCGCTCGGCTGCGTGTTTTCAAGTGAAATGGTCGAGAGTTTGCTTAAGCCGCGGGAACACGGCCAAGCGGGTGGTGGGAGTGTGAGTGAATGAATAACAAAAATCAACTTGTCAAAGCGTTCGGTACCGCGTAGTTGCAATTGAGCCGTGATTGTTTTAAGTAATTTTGTGCATAATTATTAGTTATTGTTATTTAAATAACGTGATGAAGCCGAACACTAGTGAAATTAGGCAGTACTTTGTAGAAGTAGACGATAATTTATTTATTTATTTATTTATGCTTTATTGCTCAAGATAAATTACCTACAAATCGAGACTTAGCCTAGGATACAATATAACAAACGGCGGTCTTATCGCTAAATAGCGATTTCTTCCAGACAACCGGTTGTACAGAGAGAAATTAAGTAAAGGATAGGAATAGGGCAGAGCACAAATAAATATATACATACAAATATAAAATAATAATAATATATAATTATGCAAAATGAAAAAGTTGCGGGAAAAATTATTCAAGAAAAGGCCGGACAACAACATCACTGAAAGGGCATTTAAAATCTATACATAAAGAACAATTTGAAGAGCTTTGTAAATTAGAAGAACAACGCGAAAAGTAAAATTACAACAGACATCGTCTTTAACACCGCTTAGAAGGCGAAAAAGCCGCAAAGCTTTTGTTCGTAAAATATAATTTGCCTCTTGTCAATTTTGATTACTAAGATGAATCATGAACATGTATATTGTATGTACAATTGTACACATTATATATAATATAAATAAATGTTGCTGACTCTATTAATCATAAATTTATTTATATTTTCCCAACAAATTTCACCTCCGCCTCCGCCTCCGTTAACCTCCGCATCCGCGGAGGCGAATCTCTTCACCTCCGCATCCGCCTCCGCCTCCGCTAAGTAGGCCTCCGTTACAACCCTAATACAAATATTCCTATGTAAAAACAAAGTAATAAAAATATCGTATTTTTCATCTCCAATTTATCTGTTTACATTCAAATCCTGAATCTTTTAAAATACTGGTACCAATGATATTAAAGAGTAGGTATTCTATTTTAGAATACAAATATTCCTATGTAAAAACAAAGTAATAAAAATATCGTATTTTTCATCTCCAATTTATCTGCTTACATTCAAATCCTGAATCTTTTAAAATACTGGTAGCAATGATATTAATTAAAAGGTTCTACAAAAACGGAACGCATTCAAACACACTATTAGATGTTGATTAGATGTCAAGATTCGCCTATTGTGAGCGAAAAAGAGACAAGTCAAGTAAAATGTGGCCACTCAGCCATATTTCGACGTGCCACTTCCGATAAGTTAGAGCCAATAAGTTATAGCTGCACCTTTATTCTTAAAATCTTATTGTAATAATATCATAAACTGCTACTGCTTTGAAGTTACACCGACATTATAGACCTTCATAAACCTAAAGTTAGTTACGTTCCTCGCCTTTTTGGGCAGTCGTATAATAAGTAGGTATTACCGACCTATTCTTATTAACTTTAACTTAGCTAAACGATAATATAAAAAAACTAAGTCTTTTTTATTGGCTCCAAAATATGTTGTTGACATAGGAACTTCGGTTTGGAATATGGATGTCACTGATCATTAATTTTCCGGTTTAAATACAATAGTCAATAATAATTAATCTTCTGGAAAAATAATATATTTGATGATGACCATGGTCCATGATCGCCATTATTTACATGATACTTTATTGAAATTCATTTCATAATCTATTGCGTCGTGTAAATAAACAGACAGAATATAAAGAAGGTAAATATGGGGGTTTAGATTCGTACCTAATCGATTATTTCAAAAAAGGTATATTTCTATTATTTATTAATTATTAACTAGATAGAATTCATCACCAAATTAATAAAATAAACTCATTATAAATTATTACCTATGTCATAAAATATATACTTACATTTATTTTTAATAGAGATATATGGAAACTAAGGGCTGCTTTTTATCACGGGGAAACATCTCCATTAGAATTTCCTATATTATACACGGGCAAAGCATTGGGCGGATAGCTAGTAGCTATACAAAAAAAAAAAAAAAAAATAACCGGTCAAGGGCGAGTCAGACTCGCGCACCGTTCCGTATTTAAACCTATTTTTTATTACGTTGTAACTTTAAATTTGTGTTTTTTTCCTTTTTCTGTGCTATCAGACGTTGCTTTTTACAATTTCAACCCTCTAGGTTTTGATTCCCTTGCGAATGTCGAAATATGCGAAAATTCGCAGTATAAACCACTGTATCTTTTGTTGGCTCTGCCTATGAGTTAGATTTTCTCAGCTTCAAGAAACGTTTCACTTCAAAAAAATAACTACGTTAAAAACAACCGACTTCAAAAAAGGGAAAAGTAAAAAATAAAAAAGATTTGATATTTTATTTAATTACTTACTACATATTATTTAGATGTGCTATTTACTAAATAGATTTGATGTCTGTGCACCGGCTTAATACTAAGTGCTTAGTGCTACTTTTTAGTGTATTTTTCAACACGAATCAAACAAGCCCAAAGTCGATAAAGTTGAGTCAATATATTACTGAGTTCCTATGGCCTCCCGATTCCATCATCAAATCGGCTCTATGTCATGATAATGTTTCATCGCTATCCAATAATTTACATACGTAAGTATACAAAATTTCAGCTCAATCGGTTACCGTGAACCAAAGTTATTTGCTCATAATATAAAAACTAGCGAGCCTATCCGAATAAAATTTTTATGGGACCAATTCGACACCATTCCGCATCAAAAAAAAAAAAAAAGAATCATGTAAATCGGTTCAGAAACGTCGTCGTTAAATCGGTGTACATACATAAAAAAAAATACCGGCCGAATTGATAACCTCCACCTTTTTTTGAAGTCGGTTAAAAATATATCAATACCTGTAAAAATATGTTCATCGTCGTTATCTGCAATATTATCCTTTTCAGTCAATGAACGTTAAATAGATGTTAAGAGAAATGCGGTTAGTATTTAGAAGTTAAAGTCTTTTAAACGAGATTTATTCATTATATTATTTAATTCAACGTTTCGAATATTTAATAGTGAGTAGTATAAGATGTTACATGTCTTGGTGGTCATAAAAAAGTTGTTTGAGAACTCCACCTTTTCTTCGCAGTTGGTATGGTGAATAATTATCCGGATAATGGTAGTATTGTACTATAGTGTTTTCTAGATATATATATTATATCATTGCGAAAAAAAATACATTTTTCCATCTTATTAAGTTTATATGAAATCGTTTAAATAATTAAATTAATCAAATAGTATTGGAGGAATATGTGCGAGCCAAACTGTGGCCAAACCTCAAAGTATATGTATAGCTTGTCCATATCGCGAGTGCGAGCGCTTGAAGAGTACTGTCAGAGATAATTTTTCAAATACCTAATTTTCAAAAATTTCCGACAGAATGTTCTTCTTGAGCAACTCATCTTTTTTATCCTAATTATCGAGTATCGTCTACTCTTTTGCTGAATAGTAAAAATATATTGCTCAGCGAAAAATAATTGTTATACTAAGACTTTACTAAGAACATCTCAAGTGAAAAAAAGAGTATGGTAGTATTCTGAAGGCTTTTAGTTTTAGTACACTGTACAAGTGATTACCTACAAGGAAAACTATAAAAAATAGTTCACCCACATGTTTAGCTATCTGGGTGCAATTGGAAGATACATTTCCTGCATACATTGTTATTTCAAAAATACAACACTGAAAAAATGTTAAATCTAGGTACTTATAATTTATAGATGGAATTACTCTTATGTTGTTGTGTTTACATTGTAAACGTATAGCTTTGTGTTTTCCACAAGGCTTCATCATACATACTTATTTCAGTTTAGTTATGTGTTAGTAGCCTAAAATAAGTTCCAACAAAAATATATCGTAATAGGGTTTATTACTGTTTTGATATTTTCATGAATCGTAAATTGTTCTTGGAGGATATCCAAATATTTAAAGTGTTTATGATAATGGTGTAGCATTCTACCACAGTTGACAGATATATACGTACATAATTCTACTTTATAAATTTGGAATAAGGTACAAATACTTGTGACTGACGAAGTGATGAAAATATGCACTGTTTACTTGTTTAATTTACTTCTGTTTCCTTTAGTTAAGTATTAGTACCACCTTCTGAAACCATTTTGTTACATCTTGGTAATGCGACGCAGCGAAAGCCGACAGGATTACTTATAAAGATTAATCACAGATCAACAAGCCTTTTTATCCCACTAAATAAAAGGTTAACCTAAATAGATAATAGCAAAAAGGTTTCGTAATGCACAGTGCAGAAATCTTTAATTGTAACAGCTCATTTACCTATATGCTTTGTAATGCTTTACCCGGTTGTGCTATTCCAGTGTTGGTAGTTTCCAATAAATATTCATAATATTATATTTAGGAACAAAGCATAAATACGATGCGCAGAATGCAATAGTGCTTACAATATTTCAGTTAAAATTTTCTCAATCTAGAAAATTGTAAGTCATTATACCTATCACTTCATTCTACTTGGAAACAACGTGCGGATGGCGTGAGAAATAGGAATTTAGAGTGAACTACTTAAGAACTAGTAGGTAATAGGTTGTTAGTTTGATAGTTGACGACAACAGTTTACTTGTTAAGTGTTAAACGAAATTTAATTTTACATGTATAATATCTAATAACAAATCATTTCTTTTGTTTGATCATTTTGTTTTGTAAAGAACATCGCAAAATATTGAAAATATTTCCTAAAATGAAAATAGAGCTGCTCCACGACACGTTAAAGTGGATAGAGTTACTTCAGTTAAAAATATATAAGGAAAATTCTAAACATACCTACACAACATTATTTATATACTTTTATTATACTTATTAATCCACACACGTTGATGGATCTCCATTATAAAGTAGTCACTTGTTCTTTATAAACTTTATAGTCACACGCAAGTGGAATATAAAAATTATTGCAAAATCAAAATACTAAAACCCGGCCAACGTAACTTGGCAAATCGCTTTGATGGGTAATTTAAAACGTGGTGTAATAGAGGAATAAGAATACAAAACTATAGATTTCAGTGTAACATTACAAACAGCTACCGGCTACGGGCTACCGCCTACCAGTAACGTAGTAGGTATTGCTACATTAAAATACATTGGATACTCTTTAATTTTTGTATAATAGGTAGGTATATATACATTTAGGCAATTCATTTAATATTCATTTTATTGTTTTAATCAATTTTTCGATGCCATTTAACCTTCGGACTCGCTGAAAACAGCCAATAAATACGAATTTTAACTACGGAGTGACGCTGCATTTAGGAACATCAGGCTCTACTTTTCTTAACGAAGTCACGATTAATTTAAACCACTATCATAATCAAATTAATATGTACATGTCACCTCGCTATATAAACTGCATATTTAAAAATATATTCAATTGAATCGAATTTATAAAACGTCAAATGTAGAAAAAACATCTAATGATAGCAGATAGGTAGCTCTGAATCTGAATATTTGGCTCTATTACGGATGACAGTGATTTATTTCTTTGTTAAACATAATAGCGCCAATATTAAACAAACGAGCGCTTACAAAACGTAATTTTGATTTGACTACGACGTTTTAATACTAATGAACGTGAACAACGCTGTTACACTTACAAGGACAAGTTGAATTTACACACAATAAGAGTGTAAATTCATGTGTCCTGCTTCATTTACTTATACGGTTTATATAATGTGTTTCTAAACAGTGAATTTATAAGAACATTTCTATGCTAAATTAGCTTTTCACGTCTTCGTCAAATTTCCGCAACTAGGCAGGTATCTAGAATCTAGATAGAGAGGGCAGTCAATTTTTTTTAATAATATACCTAAGTCAATATTATGTAAATATAGATCTCTTTATATATGTTACTATCCGACTATCAATCCCATTTTTGATGCGAACACGGAACAAGGAACCTTGTTCCTTGTTCAGTCCATTCTTATCAACGAAAATTAAAAATGTCAAAATTAAGGAACTATGAAGCTATAGACATGAACACAGATTTAAAGAATTCACCCTGAAGGTACCCCTAATTTTGAACCACGCAGTTTTGCTCAAGGCTAATAAGTATATTTGTTTTAATAACAAATAATTATTTCAGTATTCAAAATTCAAAATTTCTCAACATCAAAAATAAATCAATATACAAAAGCATATATATATAAGTAAGCCTTTTTGTATGCAAACAGCATAATATGTCGTGAACAGGTCTTTGTCACAATAAAGGGACAATAGTGTAACTAATTTAGTTCGAAAACCATACAGCGAACTGCGAATATAACTTTTGTAAAGGTACCTATCGTAAAATGATATATGTACATAGATAATGAAGTTACTCTTTCACGAAAAACAACCGATAATATGTATATCATCACTACATAGTATAAAACAAAGTCGCTTTCTCTGTCCCTATGTCCCTTTGTATGCTTAAATCTTTAAAACTACGCAACGGATTCTGACGCAATTTTTTTTTGTAGATAGAGTGTTTGTCAAGGAAGGTTTTAGTATATAATTTATTAGGTTTTAGACAAAGCGGGCGAAGCCGCGGGCGGAAAGCTAGTTTGTATATAATTTATAGTAATTTGGTACATTGTTAAATTTTTGAAGAGGCTTTTTGTAAAATTATTTTAGAGGCAAGCAGTTTCTCCTAAATACAGGTTGCCCAGTAACCTAGCTAGGGAAATATTGACTTGAATAAATTGTTTAAGTAGCCTTTTTATATTTTTACACAAATATAAAATGTGAGTAATTAATAAATAATTAATAAAACTTACACTCAGCATATAGCATCTAGGCTGTGGTCGAGTACTACAAGAATTTAACCTTAATTCGCTTGCTCCATCCATTCAAATCGTACACTCGACCAAAGCACCTTTTTCATTTTACATTATTTTTCAGTAGCAAAAAAAGCTTTAGATGTGGTTTAGTTTATACTTTACAATAATACATACGTAGTATAATATTATTATTAATCTGTGTTAATACCTACCTATTAGCGCTTGTGACATATAATCGAAGAAAATCGTAAATTAAGAGAAAGAGGCTGATTAAATTTGTTGAATTAATAAATGGTAGAAAAAAACATATCTACATACCTATACATCCTGCCAAAATATGTTTGGCCTAAAGAACTACTCTGACTTGGAAAATATCTCTCTCGGAAAATATCACATAAAAAACACACGTTTAGTTTTACAGAACTTCAACAACTTCAAACATAATGCGGATATTATTAACTAATTAACTATTCAAACAGTTGTTTTTTAAGTTGCTATTGTTATCAGAGACACTAAAATAAGTAGGTACTGTGGTAATTATGCGGTTAAAATATGTTAGGTAAGATGTTATGACCTACAAGTATAACCTGCAAGCTGACCCAACAGAGTTTTCCTTATTTTTTATACAATAGCGAACAAAAGCTAATGCTCTTGTACACCTGATGGGATGCAATCACTGCAATCCATATTAAAACATGTGTTGTCGGCTTTTTTAAAAGGATGAACGATGGAAAAATTTATAAGTAGAACAATGGATAGAGGCTAGAGCAAGGATAAACAAAAAAGATAGAGTCATTCACAAAAAAGATGTTTGTTTTCACCTTAAAACTAATAGAGAATTTGAATTTACTTTTATATCGGCTAACAATTAGCTTTCATATCGACTGTATACTATGCGAGTGAGGGCCTGTGCTGAAGTTATGGCTACATTATTATGTAAAAATAATATAATCCAAAAAATACATAACACGTCCTCGACTACATGGAAAGACTGAGAAATCATTGTGTAAATTTGCATCCTTATGACAAGAATAAGAATAAGTATGGCCATTTGAGAAGCGACAAAAATTGTATGAGACACATAAATTAAACTGCTAAAGCGTTTAGCGTGTTAAAGTTAACCCGATCGTCACGTACATTCTATTTGATGGGCGTCAATCACTGTCCGCGTGATGTGCTCGCGACGAGTTAAACGGCTTCGAGATATTTACCGGCATAGCAACTTGGACTATCCATTCTTTAACAACCAAAACATTGGTAATGGCTTGCCATTTTCATAAACATACAATATAGATAACATCTACTGATTCTATGGCGTTTAGAGATGTATCTCTCTATTATAATTTATAGAGTAGATTTAACATTATGCAATTAATTATTTTATTTTAATTTTAACAAACACAAACAACTTTGTCGTTTATGAACAGTTTGATGATTATTTTTCTGTTGGAACTTTATGAAGGGAGATTAAAATTAGTTTGGCCATGATTCAGAAAAATATTACGGGAAAAACCAAACCACAAAGAAATAACAAAGCGTTGAAATTGTCTCTGTACTTGTTTATGAATAAAGAACTATGTATGTCGCGGAAATCATGAAAGTAGTAAAATCTATACTAATATTATAAAGCTGAAGAGTTTGTTTGTTTGTTTGTTTCAACGCGCTAATCCCAGGAACTACTGGTCCAATTTGAAAAATTATTTCGGTGTCAGATAGCCCATTTATCGAGGAAGGCTACAAGTCTATATATCATCACGCTAAGACCAACAGGAGCAGAGCCACGCGCAGTGCCGGTGTAAGGGCCACTCCTGGGCGAAAATATTGTGGCGCCCACTTGAGGTGTTCTGAAGGTTTGCACCAGGAGAGACAAGAGACTCCAACTTCAGACCTTGGCGCCCCCCAGAATTTGTCGCCCTGGGGCCATCGCCCCCTCCCCTCCGCGGTTTCACGCGGGTGAAACCGCGGAGCGCAGCTAGTGCAGCAGCGCAATATAATACAGGGCAATAAAAAAGAAACAATGTGAAATTGAAAAGATTTTATTATTTTATTAATGTAAATCTAAGAATTAAAATAAAATTAACTTATATGCTATAATTATTATATTGACTAGCACATGAACAAATACTTGTTGTATTTTTAACATAATATAATTATTGTAAAATAAATTTTATATTTCTACAGAAGTACCTAGGTAGTCTACACATTTTGAAGGCAGTAAGATAGGCATTTAATCAAAATCATAAAAATCAAATTTACTCTAAAATACTCTTTAAAATTAATTACTAAATTGAATTCGTATTAGGTACTATTAGAAAACTTAACATATTATAATAATTAAGTATTCAGCAAGATAGATTGAATTGCGAAAACGATAAAGTATCCAAGCTTAGAATAACGACTCTACATTTTTAAAACGCACTTATATGTATCTCATTAAATATTACAAGCACATACAGATTTAAAATTATGTTCAGCAAACCACTGGAATAGCGTAGTACCCATAGAATATATTAATTCTGAGTTGTTGATGAATTGTTTTTTGACGGTATGTCTATGTAGTCCATTACTTCCCAATTATCTTCTGGCTCTTCGGGCATTTGGGGTGGAATAGCGGCACGAGCATATGGAGTTCCCTTATCATCTAACGAAAGGTAAGATCGTAGAGCTGCGAGGGCGTCGTCATCGTCGGGAGCCGCCCGCGCACGCGCGTTGAACGGCCCTCCCACGTCTTCACTTGGCAGCTCCCAAATGTGATACTGCGCAGTCATCTTGAAATTCTATGAACATAAATAAAATTTTTGAAAAGTCGTTTGAAAATTAGAGAAGGAAGAAGGATTAGGAACACATACATCATATTAATATTATGACTAGATGTAGACAATTAGATACTTTACTAATCGTGTTAAACAATAAAATTATTACTAATGATGAGCACAGAGCAAACATAGGGAACATTACGTTGTACGCATTACACGCTCAAAGTTGATTTAAATAAATGCATTGGAAGCAAGTGACGGTAGTTTTATTTAAAAATCTTGTGTTCCGTTTTTATACTTCCGACTTATAGAAGATAATTATTTCCACATATGCTGACTTGAACGCCTTGACGCGAGCCACCGACTACAATAAATCTCATGCCGCATGCGCTCTTATTTACATCCGCAATAAATTTAATAAGAATGATAACGCAACATTAATCTTTATTGCTTATTAATTTTAAGAAATCCTATCAGATTTGCTTTTACTACGTCTGTAACTGACATCGTTGCTTGTATTTACAAATTTCGAAATATTCCGCATTATGTATTTTGACGGGTTATCTGCATTATCTTCTTGTATCAAAATATTTGTACGTATCTTTTACCTTTGTTTATTAAGCACATAAAAGAAGGACTAAACACGTCAAACGACGAAAATAATATGTCACGGTCTAGTTCAAACGGCCCGATTAATCTTGACAAATTAGTGAACAACAAAGTTTACCGTATATTGGTAAATCATGAGCATGACGCACAGACAAGTCATAAAGCATGCTGTTTGTTGTACCAATAACCCTTCAATTCCGTGACGTCTGACGACTTATTTAAGAGTATTTAATTTGAAGTGTCTACTAGCGTTATGTTAACTTATTGTTTTCGTAGGTTACTTTTACACAACGTGGAAATCAGATACTAAAATAATATTTGAGAATGTCACACATATAAAGCCTTGTTAAATACTTTAATACCCATTAAATTAAAATATTTATTTAATTTATTTAAAATCATATCGTTATCAGCATGCAGCAGTTGCAGATCTGGTTTTAATAGGTATTTTTCTACTTCATTTATTTAATTTGACACATCATTGACAATAGATAATATTTTGAAAGTGAAATTTCTTTAGGCGCGTTTAGAGTATAAGTTTAAGGTTGCGTCATGGCAATACCGTCACGTCATGGAGTACGGTGACGATTTTGGTATCTTTGATTCTGGAAAAAGAAGTTTCCCTTCTGACACGTGTGCTCGGCACACACGCTCTTTTATTAAATAGATAATATGGAATGTACGTATCATCGATGGACTGTAGTGCCTTCAGTACTAACAAATCGTCAAATAATAACTCATATTATTAACATTTACCTATACATATTCATATGAGTTAGCGAACCAAAATGTTAACAATAGAAAGCAATATTTTAAGTACAGAACATTATAATACCGTGACTAATTTATTATGCTACACTCAAGTAAAACCATGCTATCTTAACGATTTTATCATGTTTTAATAAGCTAAAAGCGTAGTTTGTAAGTATTTAAGTGACGCTGGTGCATGAGTTGGCCTTATCTTAAAGGCAGTTTTATGGTCCATTTGATTGAACAGAGCGCGTGAGATGACGTCCGTGTTGACAAACAATAGGATTAGAGCGCCCGCCAAACGCTTATTTTGTCTTTAATGGCTCTACACAATGCAGAAATTTGCTAAGCATGGCATTAGTGGATTTTGTCTTTGTTAAGTAAATATGTTAAAATTCATAAGCCGCTCTGGAGACATATTGTGGCCACCCAGATCTCCCGATTTAACCCCCGCTGACTTTTTTTTATGGGGTTGTCTCAAAGCAAGAGTTTTTGATACCCCTCTTACAAATTTGGAGCAGTTGAAGACTAAAATAACGACAGAAGTGAGAGCCATTTCAGCGGACATCCTTCGGCGCGTTTCGGCAAATTTGCGTGTCCGATTTGAAGAGTGCATTCACCATGATGGAAGACATCTTGACGGTGTAATATTCTGTACCTACATAAAATCCGCACTAATACACTTTAATTTACTACAGTAAAAATATTATGAATACAATTTGTTTTTTTTATACAAATTTTCAAAGTTTAAAATCGGCGCTGAGACACCCTGTATAACATTTTTGTTAAAAAGATCAATGAATACAGATAGTATTAAAACTAGCCAAATTACTTACAATATACACATTTTTTATTGCATTACATACCTACCTAAGTATATCCCATATAATAGGTAAAAAAAAAATTATCTTATCTTTTTAATATTATGTAAGTACTTAGTTCTCTGAATGAAGATTTGATAACAGATAGTAATAGTACGTTCTTGGATGATACATAAAAAGATCAACATGGATTTACAATGAAGATGTTGTGTTTAATTTGGAGTAGATAAAATTATTTACATAGAGTTATACTTCGTGGAAAAATATTAAAATATTCATTAGAATCATAGAAAATACCACTCACCTCGGGTAGACAATGGTGTTGAAGACAATAGTAATTCGTAGAACCATCATGGTGGCACCAGGTGCCGTCTGGGAAGTACGGGTCGAGTCCAGCGTCGTTTAGCTCAACCCGCGGCGCGTAGAAGCCACCGCCGGCCGCACGTCGACAGAATATAGCACAGCCCATCCACATACGAGCTGTTTAGAGAAATTATATTAATTAACCTCTATTTCCTTTACTTAAAATGTATTGCATTTCCATGTTAAATCAATATTTCTGTGCCTCCAGTGAATAAGGGAGTAAGACGAGTTATTCCCTTTGGTTTTTATTGCACCATTGGATTCAGCTCGTCAAAATACACAACATATCAAAAGGTCATATCTCTAGCTGCGTCCTAACCCATTTTTTCGAATGACCCAAACGGTATAAGTAGGGTGTGATTAACGGTATAAGTTACCTTATCCATCATTTTAGGCAATCGCAAAGGAACTATTTGTCTCGAGTCAAAAGTACCCACGAACACAAAGACGTATGTGTAGTTATACTTTTTAGGGTTCCGTAGCCAAAATGGCAAAAACGGAACCCTTATAGTTTCGTCATGTCCGTCTGTCCGTCTGTCCGTCTGTCCGTCTGTCACAGCCGATTTACTCGGAAACTATAAGTACTACAGTGATGAAATTTGATGGGAATATGTGTTGTATGAACCGCTACAAAAATATGACACTAAATAGTAAAAAAAAGAATTGGGGGTGGGGCCCCCCATACATGTAACTGAGGGATGAAATTTTTTTTTTCGATGTACATACCCGTGTGGGGTATCAATGGAAAGGTCTTTTAAAATGATATAAAGTTTTCTAAAAAACATTTTTCTTAAAGTGAACGGTTTTTGAGATATCAGCTCTCAAAGTCGTAAAAAGTATGTCCCCCCCCCTCTATTTTTATAACTACGGGGTATAAAATTCTAAAAAAAATAGAGGTGATGCATGCTAATTAACTCTTTCAACGATTTTTGGTTTGATCAAAGTATCTCTTATAGTTTTTGAGATAGGTTGATTTAACTGTAATTTATTATATTTGCTGCTACGGAACCCTTTGTGCGCGAGCCCGACTCGCACTTGGCCGGTTTTTGAATAAAGACTTAATTCATTTTGTTCCATCAGTCCTAACACTATTTTAGTATAAACGCATTTGTGTCATTTTTCTAACATGAGCATAAAGGAACAACTCTTTTAGTGTCATTGGTTCAAGTGACGACATGAGACAGTTTGGCATTAATGCCGTGTTGCTATTGGTCTATTAATTGAATACTGCACGGAAACAACACACCATACCTATTCCTTATTATTTTTAAATCGTTTTTTTCAATAAATCTCCAACAACAAATCTTTATATTTTTTAAAAAAGGTATTTATCAGTTAACTTGGGATACTAATATATTTCTGTGGAAATTAACTATTTTTTGCAATAGATATTAAAAATACAGTTAACACATTAAGTGCATTTAATGATATTATACTCTTTGTTTATATAAATACAGAACGATAATTGAATCATCTAAAAAAAGCCAACAAAAATGTTAAACTTATATTTTCTTCTTAAATAATTGGGTAAGTTTAAAAAAAAAACTCGTTTTTAATTTTTTTTTTAAATTATCTAACTACAATAATCAAGACAATAATATTATAGTCTATAATAGTCGCATAAAAAAAAGTATTTATAACCAGGCTTGACAATAATTATGAATATTGTTTTCTCCGCATATAGCGTTTTAGCCACTGTGCTTTGGTAATTTGCCTTTTTTATAGGAAAAAAATCCGCAATATCGATACTTCTTTGGTCCTGCATTTTCGTAAACATTTTATGGATACTCTGGTCTGGTACCACATATTTTGAAAAAATTGGGCTATTGTTACGTAGAGTCTCTTCAAAGTGCGTGCCACAAGTCGTATTTGCATCCAAGGCACCTTCAAATCTGTGCTTAATTTTGCATAAAATCTTTGCGGCTCATTGTATTTTCTTTAATTATCTACATTATATTGATATTATATGATATAGACATTGTTAAAATTCTATATCATGCCGTAAAAAATCGCCACTGACCACCTATAACTTTTCCTGTATTAACTGAACATACAGGAATATGGTTTTCGGTCTTCTCTTATCTCTTTATAGTGCTTGTATCCTCAATGTATACCACCATGACATTGTGGCGTTGCCACTTTTATTATCTATATTTTACGAAACGGAACGCACTTGATCGAATTTTAAATTGATTCGACGATTAATTTTCACTAGGACAATAGTTAATACGCAAAACGCAATACGCAGTTGATACGTATTTAATACCAATACTCAATGATTGTCTCCTGCTAACCTGTACAGACTAGGCTCATTGTGGTGACTGGTGAAACATTGTGTAGCATTAACAACATAGTACTGTATTATTGAAAGATCGATTAAACGTTTATTTTACAATCTACGACTTTCATTATACATGGGTAACAAAACCCCATAACATATTCGGTTTTACTCCGGACAACATCTTCAGCCACCCATCCCCTTGCTTGAAGTCCAAATCCAGCGGAGGACAATAATCGTCATTTACTAAAATTGAAGGTTTTTCGTCCTAGTATAAAAGTTGTCTGGATCCCATTTTATACACAATCTATAGTATAATACTATAGATATCATGTGAAACGTGACTTGGAAAAAAATTATTCAAATAAATCACAAAATAAAAATTTGAAACAATCTTAAAAGTTACGAAAAGCCCAATTATACGTCAAAATGACGCACAACATCCTCTTTACAACCAAATGGCGGAATTTACCTGGATGAGCCAACTATGTACTGCTAGGTCTCGACGGCTTATAAGTTGGTTCTGGATTTTGCAGCGATTCGATGGAAAATATACGTCAAATTTACGTAGATTGGACTTCTAGGGTTAAATGCATAAATACCTAAATGTTGCTTTGTTTTTATTATCTAATAACGAAAAAAAACCCGTTGATTTCATTCGTTTTTCAAGCTACGTGCATAGTTTTTCCACTAAAATGCCTCAATTGAGTCATAAAGTACACAAATTTCAAGCATAATAAGTCACATCATTTCTATAAAACCAAAACTGGCAATAATATAAGTCGTGTTGTGCGATTATGAACATAGTGCATAAGGGCATAAGTCGTTATATTGCAAAGAGTAAAAAAAAAATTATGTGAATACATTGAGTTATTCCATGAAGTACTCGTTCATAAGGCCACAACTACAAAAAAACACGAAAAAAGTATATTTATGGGGTTGTTACAATATGTGTTCCTATGTAAAAATATAGTCTAACATCATATCTTACACATACAAGCTTAAAATTTTGAATTACTAAAGATTTAGTATTGATATACAGTTTTTTGTCTCTCCTGAAAAGTGCTGTTTTTGAGTTATTCCCTTATTCACTGGAGGCACAGATTTATTCGGCAATGTGCATGCGCTAATCTAAATCGTACATTGAAGTCACCACCAAACCAAGTATTAAATTAACTATGTTTGACAAAATTTTCACGGATCTATGAAAACGTGTGAAAGCCTACTGCCAATGTTTGTTCATTATTCATTTGTTTAATACCATAATAAAACACGCGTAATCCTATCGGATGGCGCGATGTTTTATTAAGTATTTTAGGTGGTATCAAACTTGTCAGTATACAGGATGACTGAAATTATAATTACATTACATTATAATTACATATTATAATATGACGATTCTTTTATCGTGATTACTGTTACTGCTACACTAAATAGATTGGGAGGTTGATTATGGCCTGAAACCTCACAGGTGATAGGAGGCCCGTTTCCCAGCAGTGGAAACGTATTAAATATTTAAAGGGTGAAATAGAATCATAAATTAAGTATTACAGTGGTTGACACGTGAGCGTAGAACCGAGGGATTCTGGGTTCGATTCCCGGTGGAGACGAAAAAAAAAAATCTCGGTCAGAAGGCTGATTACCTACTTGTCCTTAAAGAAAATCGATCAGTGAAACAGATGTATGCATCTGCCCCTTACCCCACTAGGGGACATATTATGGGACTTAACTCTATTAATTGCTGTACTTGCATTAAAACTTCAAACTACTTATATTATAAACAAAATATATGGATAGAGATTACCGACACGTTGTGATATTATCTGCCGGGATTCCATTCAGCCAGTTTAAATTTCTCTGTCACTACATTGCTCAATATTTAAAGTTAGTTAAAAATATTTTTTATTATTAAAACCTATAAACCTAACCGTAAAAAGCATATGAAAAGAACTGTACAGTAGTAATAAATAAATAGGTACATTAATTAATTATCTGTATTCTCTGTGCACACATTATTATTAATTTATTAATAAGTACGATAAAGGAAATCGGAAAGTTATGACATATCTAGATAATAAGCTGAATAATTCTTTATTAAAAAGAAGAGTCAAACCTTTTTTTGGGTACCTAGAAATTTTAGACAAATTGTAAAAATTCCCAACTTAGTGTTAGTGAACTATTTAAGTTGGTTTTCTATTTTTTGTAGGTGCCTATGGTATCAAGAATAGTAGTTTCCTTCCTTGTTTATGATAAAACCGACATTCCTAACTGTACGACTTGTAGTAATTTGACTGTTATCTGTATCTTACCTACACCGCTTAAATGTAGAGTCTTTGAATAAATATTTTTAGTTACATCTTTAATGTCTATTTTATTAATAATCGTAAGCAGGAATATTTAGATATGTATTATGCTTAACACATGATTAAAAAAATTATTTAGTTTTCAATAGTAACTATGGACTATAGTTGACCGCCTCCTTGGTACAGTGGTTGACGCGTGAGCGTAGAACTGAGGGGTCCTGGGTTCGATTCCCGGTGGAGACGAAGAAAAAAAAATGTCTCGGTCTGGCAGGACACAGAAGGCTGATCACCTACTTGTCCCTAAAGAAAATCGATCAGTGAAACAGATGTATGAATAATGCATCTGCCCCTTACCCCACTAGGGGACACGGGACTTCACTTACACTCACTTATAGTAAACTAGCGACCCGCCCCGGCTTCGCACGGGTGCAATGCTGATACTAAATACACTACAGAAAAACTGTGAACGTTGTATATAAAAACATAGCGGCCCGCTCCGGCTTCGCACGGATATAAAATAGATAGCCGGGCGGCCGGCCGGTACCGCTGCAATTATACATATAAACCTTCCTCTTGAATCACTCTATCTATTAAAAAAAACCGCATCAAAATCCGTTGGGTAGTTTCAAAGATTTAAGCGTACAAAGGGACATAGGGACATAGGGACATAGGGACAGGGAAAGCGACTTTGTTTTATACTATGTAGTGATAGTAAATATGAGCCTTATTTTATGAACATTATGAGGCAATACAACCATTAATTATTTAAATAACTTACTGGGATCGTGAGGAGCCTGCAAACCTCCACCTCGAGAATCCAGCTCAGGAAGTATTCTAGCGTATTCAGTACATTTTCTGGCAGCTAAGTCGTTTGCGCTTACTCTCGTTTTCTTGCCGCATACCTGTTACATTCAGACATTTGCTAAAATTCACAAAAGGCGTTATAAAATAGTATTCGATTATAGCTTAAATAAACCTTCATATTTTTCAGTACATATAAAAATTTAATTGATCATTTGATGTCATTTTCAAAATATGTGGTCTAGCTATTGATGTAACCAAACTCCACGAAACGTCTTGACTGATTTCTATGAAATATGCAATTTGCAAATTGCAAATCAGATACATAAAAAATAATTTAAAGCCATGCAGCCGTTTTTGAATTACAAGTTATGTGGCTATCACGATTTTCTTTTATTTATATAGATTTTCCTTATGATCTTGTTATAGGTTATTAATTATCCATCATTTGTACCAAAGAAGTGTTGCATTCATCTTTTACTTAAACAATACAAATACAAATGAATACCTTAGTATCATCACAAAGCGCGACATCATATGACGCGCCCTCACAGCTCGCGGCGGGCGGGCACGAGCGGCGCCGCTCGAGCGCGCCACGACCGCGCTGCGTGCAGCCGGACCGGCACTCGCCCGAGCTCCACGCGCTCCAAGTCGTGCCGGGGGGGACCGTGCTCGGCTTGTATGAGGGGTCGGTGCTCTGGCACGCGCCACCGTCGCACCACTGGAAATATTGGAGATTTTTTTTTATGTCAGAGCAAGCAAAGGGGCAGGTGGGCCACCTGATGTTAAGTGGTCACCACCGCCCATAAACACTTGTAACACTAGAAGTGTTGCAGGTGCTTTGCCGGCCTTTTATGGACAAATAAGCTCTTTTCTTGAAGGCCCCAATGTCGTAATTGTTCGGGAACACCGCAGGTGGCAAATCGTGGGATAATTATTGATTTGATATCGTAACATTTAGGGATACAGTTAAAATAACGTTATTTAATATTTTGCTTCCCCGCAAGGCTTTTCCAACATACCTATACAATGCAATTTAGCACAAAACTAAACTACCCAGCATAAAATTCATATAATGAATGGTGCATTTACATCAAATGAACATAGAGCTAGAGCTAGAGCCAGTAGGTACATTATTTCGTGATCTTTTAGTGTAAACGAAAACTCGTATTCAATGTTGTTCAGTTGCATAGAATCTTTTCGAATGCACTAAGAACAAGTTAAGAATGCTCTACGCCTGTTAACACTAAAAAGAATTTGACATAGTGGGGTTAGAATGAGCATTCGCTTGTTTGATGTAAACGTCAAACACCATAACGATTAGTAGTCAATCCAGCAAGACAAGTTGAAGAGTTCTTTATTAAATATCAAATTCACAGTCACAAAAAAATCAATATTGTGTTGCGAATTCGAGACGATAGGAGTGTTTTCCGCACCTGTCGCAGCGGCAGACTCGCTTTTCATCGGCCGGAAACACCGGTGTGTTTTCTATAAATTAAATCTAAACTTAATACTATAAAGCTGAAGTTTGTTTGTTTGTTTGAACGCGCTAATCTCAGGAACTACTGGTCCGATTTGAAAAATTCTTTCGGTGTTAGATAGCCCATTCATCGAGGAAGGCTATAGGCTATGTATCATCACGCTAAGACCATCAGGAGTGGAGCCACGCGGGTGAAACCACAGAGCGCAGCTAGTAATATGTAGAGGTGCATACATACATATGTTTAATTGTTTTTATGATATATTTTCTACTTTTTTACTTTACGATTCTATCTTATTTCTCATCTTCATTGAAATCTAATTCGCTACTACTGTGTGAATTTAGCACGTTTCAATAAAATAAATAATTCAGCTTTAATTACTTTTCCATTTCCACAGGATGTGCCAGGTAAAGCCGGTCCGGAGTAATAGAAGCCAGCACGGTGTGGAGTCCGACAAGTTAGCTGAGCACACAGATTGCTGCCTCCTTCCACGGGAACTGCATCTTTGTCACGTAGCAGCACCTATAATTTTTAAAACATTTGATTAGCATAAATTAATAAACTTGCTGTATTTATTTAAGTCAGTTGGTCAAAAAGTAGCTAACACGCATGAAATTCTTTTCGCATGGAAATAAATATGCAGACTAATCCAAAGAAGAATATTATTTGGAATTAGCATTGCTAATTTATCCTTTAGTATCCTGGGATCTTTAATGTCCCTGCTACACAAATTGGTGTTAATAAACTATATAATAGAGACAGAATAGTTGTTTTAGAATAAATTCAGTAATAATCCTACCTCACATTGCTTCTTTGCTCCCCAAGTAACGCCTGGATATCCGCCGAATTTACCATGTTGCAATTCATTTGGTGTGTCTAAGTCATCTTCACTATCAAAAAGACATGTTGCCCACCTTTAAAAAAGAAACCCCTAAGATGAATATAGATATGCAACGAATATGTTATGTGAGTAAAAATAAGTTAAGTGAGTACCTATACCTATAATAAGTTTTTCAATAATAATTTCCGTACCACGACCGCGACATCGGAAAACGTGTAATAAAAATTCCAACTAGAATTATTGTATAATTGAAAAACATATTAAAGAGAGAAAAACATTGCAGTTAGACATAATTTCACTTTGGCCTCTTGGATAATTATTTCTACAGTCTACTCATTATCATCTAATTACAACACAGTTATTTTTACTATTTTATTAGTACTTATTCATAGGAAAACGATCGTAGCGAACCCTCATAAATATTTCCCTCTTGCAGATTGCACAGGCTTCTACAATGAAGTAAGCATAGACAAGCAATAATCAAATTAGTCTCTAGTTCTAATCATACCTTTTCCACTACATGGTTAACTTACTGCAAATCAGCGACGACACGTGCGCTGCAATGTGACCAAGTGGCTTCACCGTTTGTGCCTCGGGATGGTGACATAATATATCCCTCTCGAGTACACGAGTTGCCCGAACCGTCGTGGTGCATGCCAAGGCTGAAAGTATTGTACAGAGAACGCTAGTCAAATTGTTAGCAAATCATTAACTAGGTAAGTTATGTTTATTTGAAAAAATAGGAAGTCCAAAATTATTAAGAAAAGGAAAAAAACAGTTGATTACGGACAAGTTAAGGCTTCGACGCTTCACCGATGTGAATTTTTTGCGGTCGTTTAGAGCGCGGCGGTATCATGTCTATAATTGGATATATTTCTTAGAATTTATCAGAACTAATTTATTTTGCTATTTCATGCCAATCAAAGTTCTATAGACTATAATTTCAATCAAAAAATTTAAACAATCAATTATGATCCTGATGTTTTTTTCATTATACAAAGTAAACTTAAAAAATAACAGACTTGTGTCCAATTTCATGGGCGAGTATGTAGACGGAGGTGAAGCCGGCGGACGGGTAGGGTCGGCCCAAAGTGTCCGTCGTGCCGAACTCGGAAACAACACAGGCGTGTGCCGGGAGACAGACTCCCCCCACGGGAGCCAGACCCATCGTCACTCCGTTGCGGCGACCGCCTTCCTCTGAATAGAAGTCTAGCCTGAAATTAAATATGTCTCGGTTATTAATTTTGATTTTAAATTTTGATTAATTTTTATTCTGTTTTATCATGCTTTATATTATATATTTTGCACGTTTCTGACATAAATATTTCGTTCGTAGTTATGTTATTGTAAAATGTATTCAGAATTTACCCAGAAAGCAGCAAAGCCATATCCCAATGTTGCGGATCATCATCATCCTCAACATTCAGGGATCGTTGGTACGCGCAGAAGGAGTCAAGCAGTCTGCCCCGCTCCGCGTGAGCTGGCAGCTCGCGTGGTTGCGATCGGAGCAGTGTGAGGCGGACCAGTGACAGCTGGATACGGGTGCCCAAAGATGGGTGGTGGTATAGAGCTTGCACCTGTGATAAATAATAGTTACTGAGTTGCGGGTTGAAGTCCAATTAGGTATAATTTGATTACAATTTACATGTAATAAAAAATAACTAAATTAATTGAATGTCAAAATAAAATATAAAACTTACTCCATTGATGTAGGCGAGCAACATATCCCGAAGGTCGCCTTCATTGTAGTTGTGGTAAGGGTGGAAGATTTTATACGCGGACTGGTCAAGGAACAAGGCTATTTCGATAGTGTACGACGAGGGGGCGGGCTTAGACGGGTGGACGCGTGGACGCCGCGGGCTGTGGCGCAGCGGTCTGGCGTCGTCGTGCGTCAGCGGCGGCGGCGTCGCGCGGCGGATGATGTGCGCGCTGCGTCCTTGCCGTGCGGCCTCTGCGCGCCCCGCGCCTCTCGATAATGGACGAACTTCGTATGTTGAGTTCTCGGTTACGATTAGGCCGTGCTGTGAAATTGTGACAACGTTGCACTATATGTTTTTAGGCCCGAAAAAGTGACATTCTTGTTTTATTGGAAATATCTAAGAAGCTTCTCTTTTTAAATGCACGAGTAGAACACCCAGAGTTTTATTTCAAAAACACGATTTTTAAAAAAATATTTAAAATATTGGAATTTTCGCGGCCGAATGAGCTAAATAAATTCGTATAAAAAAAAATAGATACACTAGATATGTAATTTATTATGTTGCTTATATATTATGTAGTGATTACCGCCGTTAGTACACCGACGCATTCGCGTGCGGCAGCGAATCTCTGCGAAACTACTGCGTAGCCAAATATCTGCGGAACCTTAGTAAACAGCAATGTTTTCGCAACTTTTTCGCAATGCGTCTGTGTAATGGCCATTTCGCAGTTCCTTGCGAAACAATACTGACAAGGACGCAACTATTTCATCTATCTATGTGCTAGAGTGAGACATATCATATGCGAAAACCTGCCATACTACTGACAGATTTTTCGTTGTTTCGCTGCTGCACGCGAATGCGTCGGTGTACTAACGGCGTAAAGGCGCAAATTATCCCTTTTTGAAATTTTCGATATTGTCGATAGAGGCGAAAGTATTGTAATTTTTATTGATTTTCGTTTTTATTTTTTTATATTATATGCAGGCGTTAGTAGAAGCTCTGTTTACCAAAAGAAGCCTTGAACTGAGGTCTACATGTGACAAAAATACCACATTCTAACCACGAAGTTATTACGAGTTATAGATTTTCAAAGAATTCAATGTCAGGGTTGTCCTTAGTAAAGAAAAAGTCAAAGCTGTTTTTAACAATTATATATTATATCATCTATCTATTACCAAGTTTTTGTTTATGTTTTAAGTCGTTAGTTAAAGTCGATATTTTTATATTATTCAATATATTATTATAGGTAGGTAATCCTTATGATATGTAATTAATTAACTGAATAAAAAAAATATCTTAGATTTTTAAGACAATTCAATAATATCAAATTAACAAAAATTAATCTCCTTTTTGTCAATATTTCGAGCATTGATCATAGTAATCTCATTAAAAGTCAAACGGAATTAACGGTAAAAATAGTGACAACCCTATCTTTGAATTCTTTGAAAATCTATATCTCGTAATAACTTCGTGGTTAAAATGTGGTATTTTTGTCACATGTAGACCTCAGTTCAAGGCTTCTTTTGGTACTAAACAGAGCTTCTACTAATGCCTGCATATAGGTAATATAAAAAAATAAAAACGAAAATCAATAAAAATTACAATACTTTCGCCTCTATCGACAATATCGAAAATTTCAAAAAGGGATAATTTGCGCCTGTAATCACTACATATATGTATAAGCAACATAATAAATTATCTAGTGTATCTATTTTTTTTTATACGAATTTATTTAGCTCATTCGGCCGCGAAAATTCCAATATTTTAAATATTTTTTTAAAAATCGTGTTTTTGAAATAAAACTCTGGGTGTTCTACTCGTGCATTTAAAAAGAGAAGCTCCTTAGATATTTCCAATAAAACAAGAATGTCACTTTTTCGGGCCTAAAAACATATAGTGCGTTGGTACTAGCGCTTTGATATACAATTTATTTATTTAGTACACTACTTATTAATGACAATTTTTTATATATTTATTATACTTAGAAGTCACAGATTTTTACTACATTAATAGAAAGGCATGTTATTTCAGGATGATGCGACAAGCCGGGGCGATCGGCTAATCCAAAATATTACAAAATTAATTAAATACAAAAAGTCTTATTTTTAGTGTCCGACCGAACTTTCGGTTTCGGTTTCGGTTTCGGCCGAGTTTCGGCCAAAAATCAAGTTTCGGCCGCAGTTTCGGTTTCGGCCAAAATCAGCCGAAACTTTTGCCGAAACCGAAACTTATTTCGCAAGTTCAGTGAACTTAGTTCACACACGTTCACGCTCGCCTAACTTCGTTTTCCTCGGCAACGCTTTGACGGACGCTGTCAAAACGTTGGTTGACCCACGCTGGTGGAAACAATTTTTGATTATCTATGTTGAGATTGGAACTGGTTGTAATAGTAATTAATAATTATTATTTTTATATAAGAGGTACCTAAAAGAGACTGATTATTCTTCTAAAGTCTTCTAAGTACAAATACCAATCCAAAGTATTAAAGATTCTTTAATAAAGAGAAAGATCTCAAAATACCAAAACTTAAGTATTTAAAGTAACATTAACAATTACTGATTTGATATAGATGACTTATTTTACTGAGAACTTAATTTGAAAAAATAATAAAAATTAAAATTGTTATTATCAATATTTGAAAAATATTATTTTTTTATTTTATACTAGCTTTCCACCCGCGGCTTCGCCCGTGCAGTCAAAGAAAAACCCGCATAGTTCCCGTTCCCGGGGGATTTCCGGGATAAAACCTATCCTATGTCCCGGGGGTAAAAAGTAGCCTATGTCCTTTCTCAGGTATCAAAATATCTCTATACCAAATTTCATGCAAATTGGTTCAGTAGTTAAGGTGTGATTGAGTAACAGACAGACAGACAGAGTTACTTTCGCATTTATAAATTTGTTGTAATCATTTATTTAATCCATACGATTAAATAAATGATAACAACAAATTTAATATGTTTTCATTTCATGCCCTAATTAAGGCAAAATAATAGGTAAAATGCACCAAAGTTCAGTATTTTTAGAAATTTCATACTTGACCACGTGAGTTTCGGTTTCGGTTTCGGTTTCGGCCGAAACTGAAGCCACGGCCGAACATTCGGTTTCGGTTTCGGTTTCGGCCTGGAAACCAGTTTCGGTCGGACACTACTTATTTTAAAGATCGTAGTTTAAGGATAAGAAAGAAAAATGATGCCAATAGGTCTATATCAAATCGCATCAATATTTGTTCACCAGTTAGGCGCGAAATCATAATTGATAATGTCATTACAAAAGCATGATCCTTGCACGCAGAGATCGCAGCGACGGTGCCAGGGCCGGAGTGCAGGAAATGACAGTTTGCGTCCACATCCGACAGCGGCTCCTCCTCGCCCCGCTCTGACCACACGCGGAATTGCGGTGATACCAGCCGTCTGTTCGGAACTAATTGCAGGTCGAAATTTCTGGAAAACATTAACTTATTTGTAATAAGTAATTATGGTTCGAAATAGGAATACTTAAAAAGCTTACAACATATCATTAAAGTATTTAACTAAAATAGCCTTTGCGATTTTTAAGTTAAACCCTGACCCCAAAAACATTCCTACATACAAATAGTAATAGCCTGCATAGAACTGTTGCATAAGAATATAATATGTCGAGGAATAAGCCATGGAACTGTGGCACAAAATACTCCCTATGACATTTAAGACTTAGATAATCCAGGATCATTTATTTATGTTTTTGAAGTCAAAACTTCTTTAGCGGCGTTGAGCACTTTTTCTGTAATGGGTATAAAATCTTAAACTCGCGTCAGGACACGTGACCTGATCGAAAAAGCGGACGGATGGATATCAAACATGCTCAACGTTAATAATCAAGTTTTCACTTCTGCCGGCACTCCCGGAGTGCAACCCGTCTTTTTTTAAGATCGAATTTGTAGAGCAACGACTCTACGATCTATCTAATAGATTTGTTGAAGATGTTTATCGACTATTAATTCAAGCAAGCACTTCTTAGCAAACAGCGAACTGAAGAAGAATCGACATTAATAAGTATTCCATTATTTATATCTAATTCTTACAATAAGATATTGAAATAAAATAAAATCGCTCTCCTTTTTGTGTTTGCCTTTATCTTAATTTAACCCTTTTAAGATTTTAACTAATATTAAAAATGCGGAAGTAACTCTATCTGTTTGTCTCTTCTTCATGCCTCAGCCACTGAACAGATTTTGATGTAATTTGGTACAGAAATAGCTTGAGACCTGAAAGGTCGTAGGATAGGTTTTATCCCGGAAATCCTATAGGATCGGAAAATAAAGGAAAGGAAAGTTACTAAAAAACATTTTCATGACTCACGTATCGACGTGTAGTATCTTTACTAATTTATTTTACCTACATAATATATCCATACTAATATTATAAATGCGAAAGTAACTCTGTCTGTCTGTCTGTTACTCAATCACGCCTTAACTACTGAACCAATTTGCATGAAATTCGGTATAGAGATATTTGGATACCCGAGAAAGGACATAGGATAGGTTTTATCCCGGAAATCCTACGGGAACGGGTTTTTCTTTGAAAACGCGGGCGAAGCCGCGGGCGGAAAGCTAGTATAAAATAAGTAAACTAAAATTGAATTATTGGTAAATCAAGTCTCTAGTATAGAATTGATGTACAACATATTATGATTGTGGGAAATAAATATATAATTATGTATTTGAGTTGAAAAGTGATGACAAAAAACCGTAGTTTACAATGCCCATAAATAAATCGTTCTTTGTTATGATTCCGGATGTAATTATTATAAAAATTTAACACAGTGAAATCGCTTGCGTAAACTTTTTATAGTTAGGTATAAAATAACGTGTAGGTATACTTAGCACAAATTAATTGTATTAAATTTACGATGAACCAAATGAAATGTAAGTATATCACGTCTACTCCGTTAGGTACAGACTACAGACAGGAGGACGCAGGATCGATATTCTACGGTCTCAAGCGTAGTACTATAATTTATTCTGTGTCTTAAGTAGAGTTTAAAATTAAAGCTAGACTAAATACATAAGTAATAAGTTATTACCTATCGATTTATTTTATTAATTTCATTCTGGTTTAGCGCATTACAATTTTTATTTGGGCGATTAGAAATAATAATTTTGAAAACAATGCAGCGCTTTAGTTTGTTTCTTTTGTTCTTTCGATACGTCTTACTAAACTAATACTTTTTTATTAATGCATTATAATATGATTTTAATGTTTTCATGATAAGTTTTTATTTTCAACTTCATCCATCCATGGTAAAACTTAAGATCAGGTAAAAAGCTTGATAGTAATTACAAACCTTCCGAATGCTTTAAAGCTGTAGGGAAAAGGAACTGCATCCTGAGATGAATCCGACGATGATAATGCTTCTCGAGGCACCGGCTTCGGCAAATATACAACTTGTACCTCGTCACCATCAGGGTTCCCTTCAGCCTCTTGGTTTTGCAGCAACCACGAAGAAAATGGTAATATGTTCTAAAATAACATCAAGTATCACAACAGGTTGTTTATTAGGTATAAAATGTTTTTGGTATTCATTTAATACGTTGTTTCTGAAATTGACGGATCACGGAAGTACCTACCTTTTATGATTCATTGTATTAATAACATGGATACAAAGCAGTCATGGGCCGACTGACCCAAATACATACAAAAATAATTTCCTGAACCTTTTTTTACTGTCATTGAGGTAAACACACCTATATCTTTTGTAGGATAAGCATTCAGTGTCTGTTTACAATTCAAAGCTACCGTTCTAAGTAATTGAAAAGAAAGAAGAAATCAAAATCCTATGTTAGTATGTCACGTGTCTTAAATGACACACTTTCCTAACTACTTTTTAATAAGTACATACTTAGAATAACACGACACTCGACTTATTATTATAATTTCCGCTATAGGATTACTCATACAATGCATTAGTGCTTTCTTTTTCAATACAACATAATATCAATGTGGGTATCAAGATCACGCTACTGTCGTGTGTCGTGTGAGGAACTTGAGAAAAATGAACAAGGTCAATGATAATTTCGACATGTGTTCACTCGTGTCGAGTGCATGGCTAACAGTCGTTCTGAAATTGACTTGACTTCAAAAACATGTAGGTATCTCTATCTATATTTATCTTATTGTTTTCGTTAATTAACAAAACGGTTAATTGTCTCTATTAACTGTTATTCGTCGACACGCATGTAGAGCAACAATGCCCAACAATTTCATGAATTTGATGACCTATTTCGTATTCATGTTTTGTCTACGTGTTTCTTAATTAATTTAAATTATTTAGCAAATTTCGGGAGATATCCATAGTAAACATGGTTTAATTAAGTAGTTTTGTTGCTACTACAAAAGTGCTTCGTATAAATAAGGTAGGTTTCCGACATAATTATGAATGATGATAATTGAATTTCAATACTAAAATTTATATTTACGTTGTGATTTAATTACTAATTATTGGTTAATTTCTCGCAGCATCTACATAAAATGACACCTCTAAACATTTAAAACTAGTCCATCCAAAATATAGAGGTTAGTGAAACCGAAATTGTCACCACGTGAATGAGCAGGGCATTGATAAATTAGCGCTTGTAAAGCAAACTAAAAGGGAAAGTCAAACTATGTGATTTTCTATCGTAAGCCTCAATGAGACAAATAAAAACATTCCATGGTGTTAAGAGTTCGCAAAAAATGCGAATAATTAATGTTTAAAATCAATTATGGTAGTAATTCGACTATTACGTTAGCATTGCGGATGAAAGTGACTTCATCAGTCATCATATTCGAGCTTAGCGTCTCGTCGTCGCGTCGTCGCCCGCAGTTGAAATAAAACGGGGCATTATATGAATCATCGCACTTCGATTGAAAACTCTAAGTACGTGCCGTTAACTGTTGTGTAACTCACTACGTGATCCAGTACAGTGGAACCATAACGCCGCATCGTCTTATGTAATGTAATTGCCAAAATAAAATTATCGGTCCAAATGGTTACGCGAATTGAGGTGAAAGTAATTTAGACAAATTTTATAACAGTACCGTAGTATTATCAGTCATAAAATTATGTCACAGAGTATTTTTTCACCCACTTACTGTTCAATGATATTATTATAGAGCTATAACGCTTTTAATAAAAAAGAGTCATTAAATAGATATTATGTCAATTTATTTCAGACTTTTAATCTTTTTTTGCGGAAGAACAAATGGATAAAAATACTGTTTGTAGTACCTACCTACACCTATGTACTTATTAAATACAAAAATTATATTTAAGGTTGACTTAATTATTCGAATTTATGCTTATGATAAATTTAATACATCATAATATAATATGTACCTTCATAATTATTGTTTGCTTATTTTACCACGTTTAATTAACGTAGGTACAGATACATATTTCATTGTGTGGTTAGGAGCTGATATGAGGTTATTTCATGACAAATGCAAATGGAAAACACAACAGTATAAATACGTCCGAAACGATAACTCATAAAAAGGAATAAAGAAGGGGTAGAGAGCGAAATGTTAATATTAAATAGTTATTTGTCCATTTTTAACCTATTAACTTTTAATAATCACCTAACACCACAGAAACGAGAACATCAGTTTACTTATTATTAAACACTTCTGAATTTAAATATCATGGCAACGGTTTCGTTATTTACTTACTGTTTTTCAAACAAATGCGTTGACTTGAATGAATTACCGTTATGATTGTGAGTGACAGAATGACACATGTTTTTAACACTTGAGAAAGTGCATTTTCTTCAGGAACACTTATTTTATATTTTTTGACAAGGCTTCGAAAAGGCCGTTATTTATTTGTAACTTTCATGAGTTTGTTAATTGGAAATTTATTTTATCTTACTAGAATAATAGTTACTATAAAATAGGATGAGTCTAACATGCTGAGCGGAATCTGAATGCTAATAGAAATTGAATCAGTACCTACATTATCTAAAGGAGTACCTTAACATTGAATGGGATAAAAGAAAAAAAAAGGACTTTTCTGTTGCTTTATTAAAAGTGAATAAAATTAGCTCTTGATACGATTTTATAGGTAAAATAGTATACAAAGCTGGCAAATGTAAACATTTGCCCCATTCTTGTAATTCAACTGACTGGCACGTGTATAAATTTCAGTAATACATAATTATATATGGATATACTAGCTGTTCCGCGCGGTTTCACCCGTGGATGAAGTATGAACCCGTTGGCCAAGTATTTTCAAAATCTGTTCAGTAAATTTCCTGTGAAAGAGGAACAAACATACATCCACCCTCACAAACATTCACGTTTATAATATTATATTTATTTAATCCACTATTCCAATTTTTTGCATTATGTTATTTTAAAAAAAATCCATTGCAAGAAAATGTTCACTGAATTCCATTGAAAAACGTAGTACGAAATCCGAGTCTAATCTATTTTATAAAAGGAAGTATGAAATAATATAAAGAAAAACATTAACCTTGAAATAATGAGCTTTTTTATCATATACAAGTTTTTATAATAGTTTTTAAATATGTATTTGAACACTGTATACTTACACATACCACTTTTGCGATCTATTATAATAATTGCTCTATGACACCAGAATATAAATGTTACAAAAATCGACTCTATTCATCATCATCACTTAATTCAAATGCTAATGCAGAAAAATATATGCAGGCTATAATATATTACCTAAGTAATTTAATTAACTTTTCAATGTTAGCGCATTACTTAACTATTGTCCTTAGTTATCGAGCAGCTCTATGGTAAAGCAACAATCAATTAATTATTTATTGACAATATATTTAATACCTAGTAGATAGTTTTATTAATAAATATCTTCTGAATTAATTAACTTTACTGTAATTTTCAATTTTTAAGTTCAAATAAGTATTAGAACTTTTAGGTTTAATTGTACCTATAACTTGTTTGTGACTTATGTACCTAGACCTAAATGTTGGATGTATAAAACATTATAATAGGCTTCCAATAAACATACGTATATGTACCAAATATGTACATTACATACCAATATTGACAGAGCAATACGAGGAGCAATTACAAAAGATGTCTCCGTACTTGACATTACACTTGCCATGAGCAAATAGCCGAGTTCACACGTGAATAACGCTACGAAAAGCTACGGAGAGTTCTTGAAGAATTTAAAGGTCGCGATTTTAAAATAATATTTAGTAAAATATTGAATAAGTATTTAAATTCACAACATTTATACTATATATTTAGATTTCGGCAATTGAAAGAAATAAAGTTAAACAGTCCCGATCGGTTCGTGTTCTATGTTGTAGGTATTTATGTAGATTTTTACTTTAGGAAATTGAAACACTCCTTACAAAAGATGGGATATTTGGCACAGCTCTGGTGCTATTACATTTGTTATTATAGATATGTCTGCAATTGGCGTGGTCTCATGCCAAATTACTTCTCCTATGTACTTAAGTTTCGCTTATAAAATAAATAATATCTTACCTACCTATTTAACATACAAAATAATAATTATACTTATATGTACTTAGTTATTCTGAGAATTTAAAAACACATATTATGATATTTTTAATTAGCATGTACTTAAGAAATTTATAAGTTATTGAATTTTCTTTTTCATATCTACATTTCATTCAGTAATTTAATATATCAAATTGAAACAATGATATCATTAAAAATATATAAAATATAATTAAAATATAACACAAGAATTAACTTTAAATATAAAGAGCGCCGCCCGCCCTCGCTTACTTACGGGAAAATGCGCAGGCGTACCGGCTCGGAGCGTGAAAAACAAAACTACTATCACTGTTTTAACTTGAAACGCCATCGTCTTGTAACATTTCACTTCAGAGATTCGTTTGAAATTAGCAAAGAAACTTTTCAACACTTCTTTATAAAGACGGAAATATCATGCAGGTTATTTGAATATCATAAATGCGAACGATGCACTGTGCGACAAGGAATCGATCCGGCTGCTATAGAGATTAGAATGCGTACACTTTTGCCTCGTCGGCTACCGAAAGACAGAATAACCACTGCGTGCCCCTAAAGTACACCTTTCGCACCTCGGAGAGAAAGTTGGAGGAAAGTGCAGATTTTGGCTGTCATGTCACCGCCTACACTCGTCCCCGTAGGAGCATTGTAGCGAGTCATCCATCACTCCGATCCAACGGGCGGTCGCCCGCGGCCGTCTGCAGTCTTATTAACCAAAACAAATAAACACAAAGCCTCTTATTGCAAGTACATATCTACATTAAGTCCTACTGTACATCTAAGAACTATTTTTTCTGATTACGCAACTATTTCTCTACTATGCTTAAAATATAAGCTTATTAATGTATCATTTCAGCTCTTCTCATTTTTGCAATGTTTGTAAGTACGAAACTTTCTAATAAATTTTCTTTTATCTAAGTGTATAATTACAAATTACGCGTATCTTTAACCCGCATCCTTTTACCATAAAAATTGATTACAGAAAGCAAGAGACATGTGTATCTTCATTCTTCATAGACTGATAAACTGAACAATATAAATAAATAAATAAATTTTTAGAAATATAATGAAGAATATAAATTTAAAACCTAATTCTTTATTAGGTTTGTAAATATGGTAAGATAATAAATTTACCTATTTGAGGAACCGCGTAAATATAAGTAGGAATTAAGTAATACGTCTACTTACTTAGTTACTTCGAAATTGATATGACGAGCTTTTACAATATGTAGTCTGAAATAGGTAGTTAATCCTTTATTTATAAATTTGTAATCAAAATTTAGCCTAATTAGACTACTACTACTTACTACTACCACCTTCTACTACATCGTGACAAAGTAGCGTAAGTAGCAAATAAATAATAGTAAGTTCACCCCAACTACAGCGGTTTCAAGTGGCAATGCGCCAAAAAGTACAACAGCCTCGCCCTCGGACTCTAAAAATCGTTATTTCCTTTAACGCAGACTAGTCAATATGTTTCATAACTAGTTATATTGAAAAGGTTTACTATTTCAGTACTAGTACCTACAATATTCAGAAACTATAGAGGGTGCAAGTTCTTAGATGATTTATTATTTCTTCTGTGGGTTAAAAATATATTACATAATATTACTTACCTATGTATGTAAAAGCCATATATCTCTTTTAGGAAATATAGAAACACAATAACTCTAACTACTTATTTTTAGGAATGATCGCTACATTAGAAGCACAATAAGCATATAAAATATGTCAATGGAAACTGCTTCATGCGCCCCTGTGAATACGATGCAGGTAGAACCTTTTGGATTTTTGGTCCTTATTGGTAGGCTGTATTGTTATCGGTCGCAGAATATATGTTTGTTGATTCTTAATACTTACTGTATTTAGGTAAAAACTAAAAATAAATACTGGAAAGTTTATCGTACCTTAATCGATCGCTAATTATATCCCCGTAACAAAGTGTGTAGTTAGTATAATATGTAACTAATAAGTAAGTGAATTCCCGTCTCCCCTTGTGGTATGGGGCAAATTCATTATGTGTCTAGGTTTCGCTGACCAATTTTCTTCAAGAACAAGTAAGCCTTCTGTGTCCTTAAAGATCGGGACGTTTTTTTCATAGTCCCCATCGGGAATCGAACCCCCTCTGCTCAATGCTCATGAGTCAACCACTGTACCAACTACCAAGGGCGCAGCTACAGATAGCTAGAGCTACCTATTATTATTATCGTATAAACTTTTAAGATTGGAGAAGTTTAATCATACAATTTACATTCATCTTGAATTATACCTACAGTTTACTTTGAGAACCTATGTATATATTATGTGATCGTCATTTACTTACTTTGTCGTAATATTCAATGTATGTTCATGTATAATATTCAATCATAAAATAGCGATTGAACGTATAGTAGATATAGACATTATTTTTGACTTTGTTATTAAACAGTAAAGTCTACAAATTAACAATTTTTGATAAAATTTTAATACTTATATAGTTAGTTTTAATACTTACTTAATGAAAGTACTATAAAAACGGCGAATTTAAAAAATATATACGTGCTATTTGCTAACCTACAGTTATTTTTGCCGTAAGGAGCCAGTGACAGTCATTCCAACGTGCGTTTCCAGCACGGCACAGGTAGTGCGATACGAGCCTGGAATACTAAAAGCTACCCAATAATTATATGCTTAGACCTTAATCATAATTTTGCACACATTTCACGATATGATGAACAGTGTCGTTCATAGCGGCCACTTCGCACGCACGAAAACAAAGTAATAAAGCCGGTTAAGCGTATTTTGAACCGTTTCTTTATACAGTGCACATGTTTCGAGATCGGTGATTCATTTGTGGCAAAAAAACTTAAGGGACTTCGGTGTACGCGGGTGACGCAGCCGAGTCATTGATCCCGTTGCGTTCCCCGGCGGCCGACGCCATGTCGGAGCCCGCGACTCCTGCGGCCGCTCCGCTGTTCCCGCCGCTCGTCCTTGCGATATTTATTGCGTGCGTCGCCGGCGCTGCAAGCCTCGCTAACTGCGCTTTGATAGCAGCAATAATAAGACGGGCGAAAAACGGTAATTTACTTTCATTTGTACTATAATATTTTGATTTTATGTCAACATAAGTACCTATAGAAACAATTATTATATTAAGCACTAGATAACAATAAATAAACAAATTTCATTAATTTGTTTAATGATATATTAGGTATATGTAAAGTATGTATGTACCTATATCATTGTCTTCGTATTGCAATTTAGATCTTGTACAAAGTTTGTTTGTAGGTATGTGCAGTGGAATGCAGATGAGTCGTTAGAATCAAGGTCGACATTCGACCACAGTCGATTTGATAAAAATCAAAAGTTTGATACATCTTATATATAAAAATGAATCGCAAAATGTGTTGGTAAGCGCATAACTCGAGAACGGCTGAACCAATTTCGATAATTCTTTTTTTATTATATTCCTTGAAGTACGAGGATGGTTCTTATGTAGAGAAAACGTAAACATGTACCACGGGCGAAGCCGGGGCGGACCGCTAGTTAGTTATATTATTTTATAAGATGTCGATAGATTTTAGTATTAACTTTAGGTACTGAAACTGAAAAAATTAATACCTTTTGAAGATATTTGACTTATCGCTGTGTATTTTAAGTTTTATTAAAATATACAAATAGCCGCTCACCCCGGCTAGCTCTATCTTAAGATGAGAATAAAAATAAAAGGTACATATAGTACCTACATAATATTATATAGTACATACTTGAGTACCTACATACATACGAGCATAGAACCTCCTTTATATTGGAAATAGGTTGATAAATGATAATAGAATAGAATTTTTTAAATAGGTTCAGTACCTAAGTATTATATTGGTATTTGGTACACAGATAAAAACTTTTATATGTGTACCAATATAATACCAGTACCAGTACCAATATAAATATGTAGTAATAATACTTTTTTTAAGTTGTAAATTCATTACAAGTAGTCATTCTCTTTTCAGGTCTATTTTGTTTCATCATCCAATTATCGATAGCAGACTTCATGCTGCTCAGTGTTTCAATTGGGCCCGAATTATGGTCACGTAACACACAAACTTGGGACTTTGGCAGAAGCAGTTGTGTAGCATTCAGAGGAATCAGTATTTTCGCATCGACTGCATCAATATACTTAGTGGCAACTATAGCATTACACACATTAGCGACCATAAATCTGGAAGATAAGCTCGCTGCCCAAAAAGTTAAACGCAACAGTACTGAAGAAGATGAAGAAATGCGGTCTTCGCGTCACAGCCTGGTTGCTAGCAGCGATACATCTACTCCACCGCGAACAATGAATTTGGACTATCGGCTCGTTGATACTAGAGTTCCAATTGCTCCACCCACATTTTTTGTATGGTTTCTGTGTGCGTCGCTAAGTATCCCCGAATTCACATTAGCTACAACAATTCGTCTGGACCATGGTATTGTTTGCAGTTTAGTGGATTCCAGTCATAAATTAAACATGCATTTTATGTTAGCTCTATTTAACTTTTTCCTACCGGTTTTAATCATGACAACGATAAGCTTTCTTATAAGTTTCAAGTTAATATCTAAAAAACGAAATAATTTCAATGAATTGGTACCAGCTTTAAAACTGTCTCTATGCCTCATCGTGGTTTATTTTGTAATGTGTGCTCCGCGAACTCTTTTGAATTTGTATGGAATTTATTCTACAGCCACAATGGATAGTGCAAAAGAGCATACTATAATTAATGAAGATTGGTTAAGATTCATCAATTTGATTTGTAGTAGCTTACATCTTTTATCAACTTTAGTACGACCCCTTCTATGTATATCGTTATTACCCCGAATACGAAAAAAGTTCTCGTTTGGATTTGGAAAAGGAGATGCAGAACATGTTTAAGTAACTAGATGAATAAGGAAAACTTCTTATATTCGATGTAAATTGCAATTAAGTAATAGTTTTAAAAATACATAACTAGTAATAAACAGTTAAGTATGTATACTGTATATTATTTTGAAATTTGCCCTAAACAATAATAATTTAAACGATAATTCATTTAGGAGATAAGCATTATATAATTGACAATATAATATAGGTACCCTTATATATTTTTGAAACGATGAATCCAGGCTTTACTCTGTCTAAAACTATTAGTAACCATTTGAAATGCTCATCGATAGGATGTGGATAGGATACTATAATTTGATCTATCACTCGCTTATCGTCAAAACAGTATCATATTACCTAATAGAGTAATAGGTATTTTCTAATAATAAAATTGTATAATAAATAATTGAATGTCTACATTGAACTTTCATGTTAAAAAAATGAATTGAAAAAGAGTAACTACTATATTGTTATTTGTTAGGTATACATAATTTAATAAAAGTAACCATCCGTTAGCAGTAAAAAAAATAAAAGACATCACAACCGCAAGGCTATTTCGGTAACGATAAATCCCTATTCATTAAAAACGAGCAAATGTTCAGGTCATGGTTTAAAAATATGTACCGATTGTATTGATTTATTGTCATGTTACCGTTTTTTACTGACATTAAATACGACAAATTAGAAAATGTAGGGCTCAGATCATTCCTCAAAAGTTAACATCAATATTCATTTGATCGGTAGGTAGATAGTAAATAGGAAGGTAGGTTTAGGCCGGTTGCAGAGCTTGAAGCCGTCGGTGAAGCTCTGCAATCGGCCTTAGGGATTTCCCCACTATAAAAATAAGTACCTAGGTACAATAAAGCTTCATAGCTGCTGCCAGAAACCTGAAACCTATTAGGTATTTCCTTTCGTTACGTTCATTAAGGGTCACATGTTCTAGATTTCTCCAATAAACTATCTCAACGCGGATAGTAACATAAATAATAGTCGGACAAAGGTCAGAGTAAAAAGTAAAACGTTTACAAACGTCATACAAGATTTTCCGTTTAACTCTTTGTAACCTTTGGCTCAAGTTCAGTCAGGACAAAATTCGGTAAGATTATTGAAATTATGTTAAACTAGCTGCGTCCCGCGGTTTCACCCACGCAACTAATTAAATTTCTCCTTTTAATCCTTATGTTCCTGTGGGATTCCAGGTACATTACTTCCAGAGATGCAGGAACAGAGACAAAAAAATTTTAAATTTCTATTTTGGTATATATGTATCGTGTATACATCCATACCTACGTATTTAGTAAAAAGCGATTATTTTTATATTAAAAACAACATTCCAATTTTATTATTGGTATTATAAAACGACAATAGTTTAAATATTATAAATAAGTAACTATACCGCCTAAAAATAATTGGGACACGGAGAACACGGGGTTTGGAAATTGGATATCAATTGCTCGTCGTCGTGGCAGATCAATAAATCTGGAAACCACTGTACCTATTTATTTCAGCGGCAACATCTACAGACATTAATATTAATAAAAAACGTAGTGTCCCTTCGTCCAGCATACTCACCACAACTCACCATGGAATCCTGATATTTCATGAATGTCAAAAAACTGTTCTGAAATAGTGCTAAATAGTGCCCAAAGGAAAAAAATAGTGCTCTTGTACTTGCGAAGTTATAGCCATAGTTCGATGAGTATGCTGGACGAAGGTTTCGCCCAGCATACTCACCTCCGTCCGGAGAATCTGTATACGCTTCAAACATAATTCATACTTCAAAAAATAGTTCCCAAATAGTGCCAAACGGTGCCCAAAAAGAAAAAACAGTGCTCGAATAACTTCGGAGTTATAGGCTTCGTTCAGTGAGTATGCTGGGCGTAGGTTCTACGCCCAGCATACTCACCTCAGTGCGCGAATATCGAACGAGCTATAGGTATAATTTACGTCTCAAAAAATTGTACTTGAAATAGTGCCCAATATCAGTCCAATTTTTGCTTGACTTTTGACTTAGAAAACCATTAAATTTTAATGTAAACTTCTACATACTAACGTAAAATGGGGTACAGTCGTCGACACATGTTTTTGGACAAAAATATTAAACTTTCTAATTGTAGACTTCATGTTATTGGAAATAATTATGGTATTTTCTCACATGTCAAAAACTTTCGATTAAATGCATTATTATATATTTTATAAATAATAATAAATGAATGAAACTTTAAGCGTAAATGAAGTCTATTACTTCATTGCATTGTGTGTTTGTCTGAATAAAAACAGTCATTTGCAGCCAATAAAATTAATATCTTGAAAAATTGTAAAAAGGAAATTATACAGTTTCTTTTTGTATATATGTTGCAGGCAAAACTTATAACCAGTCAAAACTAGTACTGTGACATAGTTATACAAATTTTTAAAACTCTTTCCAATAGTTTCATCAATGAAAGGTTTAGCAATAAAAAACATTTTTAATTACTTACGTTATTTATTACTATTTAAAGGGCCAAAGTAATCAGAATTCTAGTTAACTAGTTCACAGCTTTTGTTAACATTCATAATATAATCAATGTAAATAGAAAAAATTGTAGTTTTAATATTGTATATAATATACATATAAAAAAATGTTTAGCGTCGCGGGCGCCGCGCGTCGTAAGCCCCATACCTATTGACCGTACGTGCATCCATTACTGCCACACTATATTGAACTTTATCACATGAGGAATACAGGTCAATTCCGTAAGGGCGTTTGTCCACTACAAGGAATTTTACGGTCCGGCATTCCGATTTTTTACGGTCCGGTATGGCACCCCATTAATCTATATACTAGCTTGTGCACTATACGTAATTTTACTGTCCGACATTTTACTTTTCCCTATTCCGGATGGTTTTTTGTGTCTACGAGTCGCTGTAGGTATAATTGTTTTCGAATGCCCACTTGCTTGGATTTTTAACCGACTTCAAAAAAAGGAGGAGGTTATCAATTCGGCCGGTATGTTTTTTTTTTTTTATGTATGTACACCGATTACTCCGTGGTTTCTGAACCGATTTACGTGATTCTTTTTTGTTCGATGCGGGATGGTGTCGAATTGGTCCCATAAAAATTTTATTCGGATAGGCCCAGTAGTTTTTATTTTATGAGCATTTTTGTCTGTATTTGTAAATGTTGCAAGTGCAAGTTTGAAGTCGGTTGTTTTTAACGCAGTTATTGACTTGTACTGTTTTTACTGCATATGCCAATTGAAAGCAAGCTCTTGTTTTACTTTCTTTTAGTTGGCAATGAGATTTGAGAAGTCGGTATTGTTATTTTATATACATTGACCAAGCATTGACCTATAATTATTATCTAAGTAAGTGTTGGTAAGTTAAAGTTCAAGTGGGAATAGCTTTAGCTCCTCGTCACCGATTAAAATAAATAAGTGAAACACGCATTTTAAATCTCTTACGGAACTTTACTTTTTATTATAACGAAATAATATAATATTTCACCTTCTATATTTTTTACTCGTTTCTTGTAAAATGCAAAAACAATCATTTATGATAGCATTATACCGCCAAGCTTCCTTGAACTGTACCGCACTGATCCGAGTAAAGACGGACAGGTGCACAAGCAATTCATCGGTTTTTTCATGCCACACCGGACCGTAAAAAATCGGAATGCCGGACAGTAAAATTCCTTGTAGTGCACAAGCGCCCTAAACGTTGTGATACCGTCCTTGATCCGGAAAATGATTATTTTGAATAATTTTGTCAGTTGTAATGTAAGCATTAATAACAGCAACTTTATTTTTCATGCATGATTTACTTCATTTGATATCTTAATCCTTCAAGCGCCGTGATCTAGACAAATATATAAAATCATTGTTCCTAGCTACCGGGGTCCCATGCGACGCGCGAAGGCTTAATCATATTATTATAAAGTATTATTAAAATAATGTGTAATTAATAATATTGCGATTCTAAAGTAAATACTCCCTTACATAGACAATATAACAAAACAAATAATTTACACAAGACAAAAATTGTTAGAAAGAAAGTTAATAATATTGTATTCGACTGTACTCAATGTAATGTATGTAGAAGTTTACAATCAAATTTAATGGTTTTCTAGGTCAAAAGTCAAGCAAAAATTGGACTGATATTGGGCACTATTTCAAGCACAATTTTTTGAGACGTAAATTGTTCCTATAGCTCGTTCGATATTCGCGCACTGAGGTGAGTATGCTGGGCGTAGAACCTACGCCCAGCATACTCACTGAACGAAGCCTGTAACTCCGAAGTTATTCGAGCACTGTTTTTTCTTTTTGGGCACCGTTTGGCACTATTTGGGAACTATTTTTTGAAGTATGAATTATGTTTGAAGCGTATACAGATTCTCCGGACGGAGGTGAGTATGCTGGGCGAAACCTTCGTCCAGCATACTCATCGAACTATGGCTATAACTTCGCAAGTACAAGAGCACTATTTTTTTCCTTTGGGCACTATTTAGCACTATTTCAGAACAGTTTTTTGACATTCATGAAATATCAGGATTCCATGGTGAGTTGTGGTGAGTATGCTGGACGAAGGGACACAAAACGTAGGACGTTAGTTTGATATTGTATCATAGGATGGAATATTTTCTTCGTAAAATTACTCTGAAAGGCTTCTGAAAGGAGATATCATCAAAAACTACGCAATGTCTAGACTCTAGTATAGTATTATTATAATACTAGGTTTCCACCCGCAGCTTCGCCCGCGCAGTCAAAGAAAAACCCGCACAGTTCCCGTTCCCGTGGGATTTCCGGGATTGCGTCATTTTCCCGGGATAAAAAGTAGCCTATGTCCTTTCTCGGGTATCAAAATATCTCCATACCAAATTTCATGAAAATTGGTTCAGTAGTTTATGCGTGATTATGTAACAGACAGACAGACAGACAGACAGACAGAGTTACTTTCGCATTTATAATATTAAGTATGGATTATCTGTGATACGTCCTAGGAATAGGTTAGGAACCGCTAACCGCAGTATAATTTCTTGTATTGCGACCGTAGTACACTAATATTCTACGTTAACATTTTCTTTTACATATATTTAAGAAATATATTCGACGAATTATAGCTGTTCATATATTATTTCATTGGAATGCGTCTCTTTTTTTCTGAAAAAAATTGGTTGTCTGTAAAGTCGGTTTACTGACGATAGTTGAACGTGACATCGTCCCGATTGTCCGAGCTTCTTTGTCGCTCGTACCGCGCTCTCGCTTGCACTTCAAGCCTGGAACGCCTCAAAGCGAGGTAACGCCGCATGAGTCATGTTTTTTCGTGCGTGCAGACGGCTCTATCGAATTATAAGACGTTGTCACGTCAAAAATACTACTTCGAAAATGACTATGAACTAAGATATGATGAATCAAATAACCTGCTTTACTACGCCATTTTCCAATATGGCGGCGCAAGCGGAAAAGATACGATGTGAAAAATTGTACATGGTAATTGGTACATTTAATTTTTTTACCAAATAATATCTATTATCTTGTAATAAATAGTTTGCAATGACGATTATTTGGAATAAAGATCTATTTGAATTATTGTACCAATGCAATGCATATTTTGATGTGTAATCAAACCTTGTAAGATAGATTTTCCGTATTTCGCAAATCAACCTCAAGAGTATAGAAACTTAATTCAACAGTTTACTGTTGACAACAGAATGTTGATTGATCAATCCTACATTTTCTGAAGAATCTAATGTTATTTTTCTGCATTTATAGGAAAAATTTCATCTTACTATAAATTCTCTTAAGCCCTATCAATAGTATATGATATTAACAGGTCATTTATAATTAATCATGAAATGTGTATGTGTCTACACATTCATCCCAGGTAGGTACCTAGTGGATTTATTATGTTCATGTGCAAATCATTTTCAGACTTCAGCTTCAACCGCCCGTTTTCTAGGAAACGTAAAAAATTGATGATTTATGAGACAAAAATCTTTTTAGGGGTAAATAGGTGGCTGTTTATTTTAAATATCGATTTCTAAAACTAAAAATTGTATTTAATACAAAAGTTTATTGGTGAAAACATGAAAAATATAATAGATTAATGGCTGATAAAATGCAGCAGAAATGTTACAATATTTGTCCATCACAAAATCTATTTTGCTAATAAATGCCTGAAAATTTCAGAATGTTTAAATTGGTGATGGGCACAATAAAATGGTTAATGTCAATAATAATTATTCCTTTGGTTAATTTATTAATGGTCGAGGACATCACAAAAACCACATAAACAGACACTAACAAGTTTTTTGTGCCCTAATTTAATACAGCCATTATGTACAGTTGCGATTTATTACTTATGAAAATCTAAATTTCATCGGGTTATTGGGCGTAATTTAACAATGTTTAAATATAATAACTAATTGCATAATTTTAAAACATTCATCATCATGATCTCCATTTCACTGCGGACATGCGGCGAAAGGAATGTTATATTCGGGGGGCCGACCGGGCTGTTATTACACTATATCTTAAAGGAAAACACTTTTAACTTAAGAAACCGTAATTTTAATAACTTAAGTTATAAATATTTATATTCATCAGGTCAGCTCGATATCTGTAATCCAGTGTAAATACAGAAATACAAAACCGTCAAAGATGACACATAACATTTAATTTGAGACGGATCGCAAAGGTCCGCTGCGAACGACATTTTTTAACATTTTATACAAGCGACGACTCGCGACAGGCGCCGCGCGGCGTTCTCGAATGTTACTCGTTTTCTTATAAAACACCGATGAGAACAAATGCGTGTGGTGGGGAGGCGGCGCCTAGTTGTCGCCGCCCTCGGCCGGCTCGTCGCCGTCGCCCTGCGTGTCCGACGTCCACAGCGTCAGGTTGTCCCGCAGCAGCTGCATGATGAGCGTCGAGTCCTTGTACGAGTCCTCGTTTAATGTGTCCAGTTCCGCGATCGCGTCGTCGAAAGCCTGCAATCACACCGAGCCCTCTATATTCATTCGTTGTTAACGCGCAATCAATATTCAAAACCACATATAAAACACGATGTATTAAATTACTAATAGGACACCTGATGCTGGCTGGATCGAGTATTAGGTGAGTTAATTGCGTTGCAGGACCATGCCAAGGCGATATTAGTCAATTAAGACTACGAAGGATGACTCTAACTTCATGCAAAATGATGTGTGGAATTTAAGGTTCATATAAGTTAGTGGGATGGAGTTATATAGTCGCGGTAGCACACTCCATATCTCTGTGCAATATTGAGAACCTGTTTAGCTAAGTGGCAAGCTCGCGCAGGAGAGTTGATAATCTCGTAATAGAATACGGAAAAGTTGAGCGCGAGACCGAGCCTGATGGGATGGGTCGGTTGCATTTTGGCCTTGGCAATGTCGAACGCCTCCTGGTAGGCCTTCTGCGAGTCGTCCACGACCGCTGCGGACAATCGATAACAACAATTACCAATCAGCGTCCTATCACCGTTCTCGCGCCAGCCAGCACAGAGCCTATGCATAACTGACACAAATAATGACCTGTTTGGCGAGGTGGCACGCTTTGTCTGGCGAATTTAAGATCTCATAGTAGAAAACTGAGAAATTTAACGCGAGGCCCAGCCTGATTGGATGTGTGGGTTGCATTTTCGCCTTGCTGATTTCGAAAGCATCCTGGTATGCTTTCTGTGAATCCTCTACAACGGCTGTAATTTAAATTCATATCTAAATAACACAATCATAAAAACCAATTTCGTTTTGTTATCTAATATTAATGAGCATAAATAATAATTACTTACAGTGAATTGAAATTATTTACTCAATTAACTTACAATTTCTGGTTTCTCCTGTGGCCACTTCTGCGAGGTACCTGTAGTAATCTCCCTTCATTTTAAGGTAAAATACTTTACTTTCTGGATTACTAGCTTTAGGGATAAGGTGTTTGTCAAGTAAACCCTGAAACAAAATTTAGAAAATTGAAATAAATAGAAAATAAAAATTAAAACATTTCGAAAAATATACAAGTCAAGCCTATCGAAGATTTAATCTACTGAGAATTCTAAAAATTATTTTCGATGTTAAAGAATGGATTTGTATTCAATTCACGTTCATTATCCTTTCAGCAATACTATCGATTTTTTTTTATTAATTCCAGTATGGCAATATATTTTGACGTGATTTAAAGAACGGAATTTAATAAAATTTTAGCGAATTGACATTAAATTAAAAATGCAAGTGAGACACGGGGCAACGAACGAAGACAGGAGAGCAGCGCGCGCAGTGACGCGGCGCAATACGTCACCCCGCCCGCCCCGGCCGCGGAAAACCCGCACCGCGCCCCTTCTCACATGCCTACCTATTCCTATAAACCACCATTAACTTATGCAAATACCCAGCATGACTGCGACCTTTGTTGCATCACGCCTTAAATTGGCAACAAGTAAAGGCGATGACGTCATTTGCGTAGTTTCCTACGCAAAACTGACATCAATATAATTTTAATTTACTCGAAGTTTGTAATATCTGCCGATCTGATTATATTTAATAATCAAATCATCAATCCTGAAATAAAAGAGAAAGAAAATAACTCAAAAATAAGACTCATCACTTACCAGTACATCATAGCAGATTTCTCTGAGCTCCTTTTCTACTTTTACCCTATATTCTTTTGCCATCTGTTGTTTTCTTTCCGATCCTTCGGTTTTCTGTTCAATTGAGGATATGACTCGCCATGACGACCGCCGGGCGCCTACGACATTTTTGTAGGCAACGGAAAGGAGGTTTCTTTCTTCATTGCTGAGTTCAACCCCGGTTTCGGTGACTTCCTTCATCGCGGCCGCCATGTCGTCGTATCGCTCAGCCTGCTCCGCCAGCTTGGCGCGTTGCACCAGTTCCTCCTTGTCGACGGACATCGTGGATGATGTGTGTGAGGACTATATTACTGATGCCCCTGTAATCATTTAATGCTATAAGTAGATGAAGATAAAGGCGAATCGATGAATGCGCGTTCAATAATTTCTCAGAAAGACTAATCGTTTGGGCGTCACTTTCACCAAGTGAATCCAATTGGGTATATGAGTCATCATAAAATACGACGCACCTTCAGATAGAGGCTCACGGGGCGCACGGGCGCAATGTATAAACTCAACGTAGCTCTAAGAGCGACCCTCACGCAAAACGCGACATCGACGCGGCGTCCGTTCGGTTTGACAGCATCTCACAGACTCGGCTCACTGGCAAGGTACGCGCCGTCGCCGCGCCGCCGCTAAGCAAACGCCACTGCGCCAACAGTATTGATCCGCCGACACGGGATGAACACTCCAGACGAAATACGACTAGCGCGACGCTTGCACACACCCCTCACCCTCGCCACCCGCCACCCTACACCCCCACTGCTTGCACCGCACCCTCGCCCGACAACCCGGCGCCTACCTCATTCTACCCTTATCTAGCTTATCTACTATGCTGTTTTCTGTTCAATATCCTGTTGCTAGGGCACTAATCGTGATAATTGGCCTTTACGAAGCTTTTAACCTATCATCAAAAAGAAGGGAAACCAAATAGTAGGTAACTACTATATGGTTCAGTCCAGCATTGATTACTTTTCACTTTATACTAAATCTTGGGTGTGGCAGTATATCTATGTTGTATACAAAGTAATGTATATAACATAAATTGCTTTTGAAGCTACACATAATTAAGAATATACAGCCAAGACTTTGATTTCCAATCTGAAAACCACATTTATGCAATTTTTAATTTTAATACCAAATGCGACTTATAATATCAATATTTCTTGCACTCACAAAGTATAGCAGACAGTTGTAAATGAAAATATGTATTACAATAGATTTGCTTTAATCAATAATTCAAACCTTTTTTAATATTTGTAATTGGTCATTATTGATTATACTATAATATCTATACCTGCGTCCCTCGCAATAGAGTAACAGAGAAAATTAATTATATATACTAATAGTTTTATTAAATAGTATTTGGTTCATATACTACATATTTGTATTCATCCGAATAATGTCAATTGAATGAAGTGATATTTTCTTAGAAGACCATCTTCTAGCGGTAACAAAATGTACAATTCAAACATCAAAAGTATTATAGAATATGATATAATTTTTTTATGAAAATGTCAGAACAAATTCAATGACTAATTTATCAAATATAAATGATCCTTGTCTAAAGGTTCTCTTTACAAAAGGCTTAAAACTGTGCAGCATCTGCAGCTAAAGATGAGTCATAACATTAAGGTTAAACATAGTGGTGGGTGAATTAGTAAGAAGGATCATTCCAGGCTCACAAATAATCAAATATCAGCAAATAAATCTACCTAACTATTTATATGACCTTCTATGATGGAAAATACACACGTGCCTATCTCATGTAAATGTAAAAGCAGCTGAGGAAAAGGGTACAAGGAACATTATATTCTGCTTGGAGACACTTAAATCTCATCTTGTCGACACTTAACTTTTTATATTAACTATAATGACATAAATCATTATCGAAAAAGATAACGGCGTGACTGAGACGCAAGGCCAAACTACGACGCACTTACTTGGTTCTTCATTTATCGTGATAGAATAGAGTAAAAATATATAACACACATGCCAATATGGTTTGTAATCGAGAACTAAAATAGAACCGTATTAAGAGAGAGACATGTTACAAAAAGAAAAGACTTTAATACCATGCACCTCATTACAAGAATGTTCATATAACTTACGTGTAGTTTTAGTAGGAACAATTTCTTTACCACTGTACTTAGCCTACTCTAGTAACTTTTAAATAATATGTGAATACATTTAGATTACATTAGATTTTAATTACTAAAATTTATAACGATAGGTAACCGCACCGCAATATCGTGTCGCCGGCTCTGGCAAAATGGCTGCTTTATGGGACACTCCTTTTATGCGTCACAGTCACAAATGTATAAAGTTATCTTAAAAAATACACACTCTTTTAAAATCACAAAATGAATATCACACAATGCTTAATTATCTACACTTACTTGTGAAGGGAATTAAAGTAATTAAGCCAGCGATAGCAACACAATTTCAATTTTTCTCTTGCTGTGAACGATACACTACACTGACGGCTGCGGGGCCAGAGGGGAAACAAAAACGGAACGGGGTTCTCAAATAGTACTACAAATAGGCCAGCCATCTTGAAACGCACGTATTATTTTATTTAAACTGTAAGGTATAAATTCTGATGAATGCTGCTGATTTCTTATAAATTTAATGATTAATAGCAAACATATTTTTACCGGAAACTTTTCAGTAAGTATATTTTAGTCTCAAAATATCATATTCAAATAATATTGTATAATATTTTTTTATGCTGGCAATATCCACAATATACAATGTGATACAATCTGTGTGTAAAAATATACCCGGATACAAACTGTTATGAGTTTATTTCAATACAGAAGAATACACCCCAAAACTGAACGCATCAACTAGAAAATCCACGAAAAAAGGCTTAAAATAAAGTAAATACATCAGAAGAAAGGTAATCATTCGTCTTTACATTTTAACAAGAGTGTAACAATGAACTTTGGGCACTTGGATGACACTGCCGAGGGTAGCAGTAGGGCCTACCCAAGGGCCTACCCGTAATAATATATTATAATTAAATTTTTCTTATACAGACACCTACATCCAAAGACTACTAGTCTTTGGATGTAGGTGTAAAAAAAAAGACTTGCCGACGTAAAACACTCCTTTTTTCTTCAGGGAAAATAGTAACGAAACCGATAAAACAATCTTCGGTCTCTCTTCAAACACACGCACGCATGGTGCACGGTGGCACCTAAAATGCTATGCAAGCGTGAAGTTTTATAACTTGATTTTAGCAAAAAGTCTTCCCTCATTGCCGTAATTATGAAAAAAAAAACCTAACGCTTGAATTTTGACATTGGCAGAAAAACGTCAACTACCAACGTCATTACTCATTACGTCAAATGTCATGCTGTCCGCTGTTCTCGTCAAAATCAGGCCTGCGACAGCTTAGTTCCAAAAAATTCGTCAAGCGCTAGTTTCGCGAGCCATGTTGGCAGCCATTTTGTATCGCTATTTGTCAAACTGACATCTGACAGAATGGAGTTGCCGAATGTCATTCGTGTCGAAACTCGTGTACTGTTTGGTTGTCTTTCTCCTCGCTTTATTGCTTGAGTTGAGATTGATTCCAAGTTCCTTGCTTGCGATACGAATTATACAGCAGTGGTCTGGTGCTTTGTCCCGTCTGTGGCCATGGCTCCTATCAAATGCTGTGCTGTCGGTTGTAATTCAACCAACAATACTCATCGCCTTTATAATTTACCAAAGGACGATAAACTTAGAGCTTTGTGGCTGTCATTTTTGGTGCCAGTGAATTCCCAACTTCTTGGTCTATCAAAAGATCAGTTAGTAAATAAACGTGTGTGCCAAAAACACTTCGATAGATACCAACTGGATGACAAGGGTAACCGTCTCAAAGATGGTTATCCATGCCTATTTTCTACTGAAGAAATCAAGCATGGGGTGCCTTTATCTGGTAAGCTGTACATATAGGTACACTGCTTGTATTATAAATGTATATATGTATGTAATATCATGTAGCTGTGCTTGTTTAATTATTCTGTATATTAAATCCTTCCTGAAGCTCAAAGGGTTAAATCACCATGTGGCATATATATAGGCACATTTAGTACCGAAAACAATATTGAATTTTTATTTTGTCTAGACACCAAATGAAGATGCCATAATTTCATATAAAACCTCAGAAATTAAACAGATATCATAATTCAATTGGATGAAACCAATAACTTGTGTAACCAATGCAAGAAAACCAAATACCATTTGTCACTTGGCTGTTAGATTGCCTGTATTATTCAACTATGATAATGACATGTGTTATTTTCCAATGAACATAGAAACATGTATTATGAATAATTTCTCGCGTTTTTAGTAAGAAATAGATATCCTATAATAGTTATTCTTCCTGTTTACAATTATGCATTTCTTTACTTAAATTATTTAATTAAACATGTATGTAACATATATATCCTGTTTGCGTTAATAATAATGTTAGTGACCATGACAGTTTCAAAACTTATATTTAATTAGTTTATATGGTTACTTTCAGGTGATCATTATGATCATAACTACAATAAAAAGGAAGACATTGAGGAAATTGTGGGAAATCCAGTTGTTGTCCGAGGTAATGAAAAACTCATTTTTCAATCTAGCTTAAGTTTTGCTAAAACTTATGTTCAGTTTTCTAATATACCATTTTTTAATTTTAGAACATCCAGTTGATCATTTATATTCAGGACCAGCAGATATATTTGCAGACCCTCCTGCATCCTCATTTCTCAATACTGGTAATAATTTTTAAAAACTTTTAATTTTTTTGTACCTGTTTGGCTATTTATGGTTTTTACTCTTACATTCATCAACCCATGTGAAACCCCTGTGTACACAATACAATTGAAAGTTACCAATAACTCTTTCGCACAAACAAATGTAATTTTGCTTTTATGTACCAATACTATAATCTGTTTGTCATATCTAAATATGAGCATTTAGAAAACATAAAGTTGCAAGACCTGCATAAAATAATAATATTATAGTATGTATATTTGTATAAGTATGAATTTATGATCAGATCATCAGAGATACTTATCCAATTCAAAAAAAAAATGAGTGGAGAAACAGTAATTTACTAAAGTTTTATTGCAGATTTCCCTACATTCAATGTCTTTGAGTCAAGTCAACCATCAACAAGCAAATGTGAAAAATTATCACATCATAACATACAGATTGACCCTTTGGGAGCCCAAGGTTAGAATCATAGAAACTTAATCAATTTTAAAATATTTAAACATTGTTATGTGATGTTCATAAAGACTACCAGCTACTTTGTTGTGAAACAAAAATGGTTTCATAACACAACTGTATTCTATGTTTTAGGAAACATGCATGCACATCTCTTTAAGTATTAATCTTACTTTGGTAAGGATATCATATCCTTAGTGTCATTGATATTATTTAATAAATGATTTCAAAAACGAAATTTTATACAAGCAATTTTGGAATAAATAATGCTTTAAAAAATAGTATGATGGCAAATGTTAAAATGTTGCTCAAGATACCTAGATAGTTACCTGATATTCTTGCTTCTCCCTTACTTATAATTGAATGTTTCTTCTATTTACAGATGTGATTCATAGTGTGGGTCAAACTCGATTGAAAAATAAAGCACCAAAAAAATTTTTTATTAGCGGAGCAGGTAAATATTTACTAAGTAAGTATTTACTAAGTACTTTTAACACAAACTTCAAAAAGATTTTTATTTTTTACTATATTTACTCACCAGAACAGCTATAGGTACCTATCCTAGTTTCATAAAAATAAAGAACTAAAAATAAGGTCAACAATGTTTTACAGAAAGTTATGATAAAATTCTTTACACTGCATGTAATATGCATGTTTCTATGAACCTAAAAAGTATACAGTCAAAGCCTATTTTTTTATATTTATATTTTATTTTTTATTCTTTTACAGGTAACAAATTGTCCACACACAGCAGGTGCTTTATAAAAAAAATGAGAAAACTTGCTGTTGAAGAAAACAAGACTCAGAAGCCATTTTTGCAAAGATTAGATGCTGCTAAGACAATTAGCTGCAGCCAATTGTTTAATAAAAATTTTGAGAAAATGTCACAACAAGCCCAAGATTTTCTATACATGCAATTAAAAATGGCAAACAGAAAGAAGAAGGCAATGAGATACACAACCAATGAAAAGCATTTGGCGTTGACCTTAATGAAGGAAAGCCCGAAAGGATATCGGTTGCTCCAAAAAATATTTAATTTGCCCAGTAAACGAACATTAAATCGTTTGGCTGAAAATATCATTTTCAATGTGGGGCTAAATGAAAATATTTTTCGAGTAATAAAGCACAAAACACAGAAATGGGACACAAAGAAGAAACTGTGTTCTATTTTGTTTGATGAGGTTGCTCTTACACCTCATCTGACTTATGTTGAGTCCCAAGATGAGATAAGAGGATTTAAAGACTTTGGGTATGGAAGAGTACTAAGCTTTTGCGATCATGCCTTGGTCTTCATGCTAAAAGGAGTGTGCTCAAACTGGAGACAACCGATATGTTTCTACTTTTGTGAGGGAACAACTGCAGGCGCTACAGTAGTTAGAATTTTAAAGGAAGTGGTCACTAAAGTGTCAGAGTCAGGACTGATACCTTTAGCTCTTGTATGTGACCAGGGCTCGACTTTTAGAACAGCCATAAATATGTTGAAATTGGAGACTGCACGCAAAAGGATTTTAAATGATGAATGCAATGGTGAGTAGATAAAATCTCTTTATGAATAGCCCTTGCATGCACATTGTCTGCTTAGAAGTTGGAAAACACTTGGGATAAAAAGTACCCTTCAACATTATATCAAATTATCCATCTGTATGTCATTACATGTCATATGTCACCTGTGTGCTAATTTTCATCTGTAATCTGACCTGTAATACTTGCATCAAATTAAATTTTTGAACTCAATATACTTTTTTGTTTGCAGATGGAACTATTGAGGTGTCAGGACAACAGTTAAGTGTAGTGTTTGATCCCCCACACCTACTTAAGGGCCTTAGGAACAACCTGCTCACAAAAGACATGCTCTTCAAAGGACAAGTTGCCACATGGAAGGATATACAAACAGTATTTGATGCTGATTGCCAACTAGGTCACACTAGAATGCATAAAAAGCTGACAGAGCACCATGTTTACGCAGCAAAAATGAAGAAGATGAAAGTTAGTGTAGCTGCCCAAACTTTGAGTGCAACAACCAGTGGAATGCTTAAATACACTGCATTGTTCAGTAAGTATTTACTCTGTTATCAATATGCATTAAGTATCTAAAAATACTAAAATTATCCTCTTAATCACTCACTCCCTTTACTTTTTATTTATTTACTAGCTTTCCGCCCGCGGCTTCGCCCGCGTTTTCAAAGAAAAACCCGTTCCCGTAGGATTTCCGGGATAAAACCTATCCTATGTCCTTTCTCGGGTATCAAAATATCTCTATACCAAATTTCATGCAAATTGGTTCAGTAGTTAAGGCGTGATTGAGTAACAGACAGACAGACAGACAGAGTTACTTTCACATTTATAATATTAGTATGGATTTACAGTCTCCAACATAATAAACACCATGAATTCACACTATGTAAATATTTATTAAAGAATTAGGTTCTTAATCATATTTTACAATTTAGTCTTTATGAGTATAAACCTGCCTCTTGAATCACTTGTACCTATCTATTAACAAAAACCGCATCAAAATCTGTTGCATAGTTTTAATGGTCTAAGCACACAGGGACAGACAGCGGGAAGCAACTTTGTTTACTGCCTATGTAGTGATACTTAATATGTGATACTTATTTAATTATGTAATATTTCAGAAACTACAGCCTCGGGTCAAAATGTCAGTGAGACAATGGCCACAACAGGCGAAGCTGTGGAGTTCATTGACAAGCTATTTGATAGCGTGAACGGTTCTCGAGGAAGCACTGTCCGGGGCAAACTGCGTGGACCTATAAAGCCGAAAACACATCAAATTTTCAGTTTTTGGACAGAAGCCAAGCAAATATTGAAAAATATAAAATTTATTGATGCAAATAGCAAGAAAGCTCGCAAAAATAATAAAATCTATAAGGTTCGAGTTCCTTCTCTTAATGGATGGGTTACAACTGTAGAGAGTTTTGAAAGGTTGTCTAAACTGTTGTTCGAAAAATATCAAATAGAATATTTTTATCCTAGAAATATAAATCAGGATCCTCTAGAGAACTTTTTTGGTAGGATCAGAGCCATCAATTATAGGAATGTCAATCCTGATGCAAATACATTTATGAATGCGTTTAAATCCTTACTGATGTCCAATGTTATGGGTCCACATTCCATATACGCAAACTGTGAGGATGATGTAGGAGACACAGTAGTTGATTTCTTAAAACTCATATCCTCATCCAATGTTGATGAGAATTCCTCATCAACATTTGATGAGGATAAAGAAAATGCCATGTGTACTAGACCCATAACACATGACATTAGCAATTGCAACCAATCACTAAATCCAGTGAATGAAAGATTGCGCGTGCACTCTTCTGCATATACAGCGGGGTATATGTGCAGGAGAGTGACAAAAAAGTTTAAGTGTAGGAGATGCTCTGAGACTTATACCCAAAAAAAAAGAGATATATTTCATAAATGGATTGAACAAAGAGAATACACCCTTTTAAAACATCACAATTTAACCTATCCATCAAAGAAATTTTTAATGTTATATAGGGATATCTCGGGCCTTATTCATGATTACTTGAATAAATATGCATATGAAACATGTTTAAAAAAACGTTTAAAAATACAAATATTGAAACGATTAGATATAAATTGGTTGGGGTGTACACATCACAAAACGGAAGCAAAAGAGTGGTTGCTCAATTTAATAATACGCACCCATGTGCATAATTGGTGCAACATAATAAATAAAATTTTAAAAGGAGGGATACAGGAAAAACTTGTTAAACAGATGTGTGCACCTCAACAAATTGCTTTTGAAAAATATAAAGCCCATAGGCTGAGGAAAACTAAATAAAAACTAAAATCTAAAATGTTGTTTTATTTTCATATTTCTTTCGTTATATTCGTATCCATTGCACGTAACGAAAGATACTTTGAACCTTGCAAATTATAGAATTAACCCTACAAAAATTTTCCGTGGTACATCACTATGCTATCGATATTCTATGCCAGTCATCGTGGCTTTTATAGTGCGCTGTCAGTGGGTCATCACTAGTAGGTGACAGGCACAGAGTACTTTTATATATATAGGTATAGAGGCTTTACTCGGCGGGTTCAGGAGGAAAGTGATTGACAGCGCCATCTGTATCTACAAACTTGCAACTTTCCTGCGATGTATATAACTATAGATCTACTATCATTCCTGCTTTGAGCCTTGTTTGTACTAAGTTTTGTTAATTTATTTATTAATCCCGTAATTTACTCATAGTCAATGGAGAATACGTTTACTAAATTGACTGAGTAAATTACCTAACGGATTAATAAATAAATTAACAAAACTCAACTGTATTCAAATTAGGATGCAGAAAATAAAACCATATATTATGATAATCAAAATAGTTTATTTCTCACCACAAACAGTTACATGATTAAAACTAATTAAAAATTTTGGATACAATTTTGGTCATACATTAATCTTATGTTTTATCTTGCCAACTTAACTTAGAATGATAAGTTGACATGGGACGAATACTAGCGTCCTATGTCAACTCATCATAGAATATTAATTAAGACTCCGAAAAATTCTCCCACCTTTGAAATTTAGCATTTATGATGAAATTAGGTGCAGATTACAAGAAGTTAGTAGTAAAAAAAGATCACACTGAAACACGTTCTGTTTAAATTATGTACGAATGTATCATTTCGAAAGGAATCTCACAATTTTTCGATTTCAGAGAAACTTCCAAATTTCATTTATGCGTTATTACTTTTACTGAACAATAAGGTCTGCTAATTATTGTTATTAATTGTATTTTAATATCCTGATTACATAGCTTTGTTTATTATTAATGCATTCTTGATAATTCTCTTTTATATAAAATAAGACTGATAGTTCAGTAGAAGTTACAGCGTGAAAGTGAAATTAGAATTTCATTGTCTACAATTTAAAAGAGTTGGATTCATATAAATAACTATACTAAGTAGGTAGTACATTCGTATATAATTATACAGAAAGTATAATTATATACGAATCACTGTGAGGATTTTTCAACAATCAGTAACAAACAACTTAAAAAATAACTAACAACTAATAAAGAAATGGTAATAATATCCCCTAATTTTATCAATGCCAAATTACATAGGCGGGAGGGTTTTGGTAACTTAAGCCCCGTTGATTGGACTATTTAGGCTGGTTTTAGAGTCATGCTGATGGTCCACAGTGACAAGCCAGTACGCTCAGCGCTGGCGACCGATCGATGTCATTCTCAAATATTCAAAGCCATAGCTCTATACATGTATGTCGGAGAGGCCACCGGATGGCGAGTGGTTATCTCGACCATGGAGATGATCTAGTACAAATCCCCCTCATATCAACTGAATTAACTCCAAGTGGACTTTGTCGATGATACGGAAATTGAAGCAACTCATGGGATGCGAACAGATGGTAATGCGTTTGCTTGAAAGGTACCTTAATTATGTTTTTTATTACATATACTGGCCGTTTACACACTAGCGAAGGAAAACAAAGAGTTGTGTTCAAAATTGGTAAGTTCACTTGAGGTTGATACGAGGGAGATCCGTACCATTACAAAATCTACATTACTACTCGCCAACCTGTTCAAGTGTTCATGTGCCATAGCTTATTATATATATTATTATATACATAGCGTATCCTCCAATTTGTATTCTTGTATTTCAAGATTCTCAACAACTGTATCAGGTTCAACAGTAGCTGGAAAACGAAAGTTATAATTAAGTAAGTTTATAGTTTTAAAACTATATAATTATGTACTTTTATAATATTTTTGCATAATGTGTTTTTGCTGCTGAACTGTTATATGTATAGTAAAACCTAAAATTTGCAATTAGCTAAATAGTAAGAAAAATTTGGATTATATTTAGATACCAACCTGGTGCTGGTGCTTCATTTTCTTTTAATGGTTTTTGGGAATCTTGAAGTGATAGTGGTCCTGAAACAAACACAATAGGAAAATTGTTATAAATGAATTTTATGTTGCTGCTTGCTGTTGCATGAAATAAATTTGCATTAAATTAAATATATATCTGCTCTTAAAATAATTCTTAGAGCAGTTTGAAAATTAAAAATGCTTTCCTGTAAACATCAACTTTTCTGTCAGTTTGTGTGTAGGGACCGATATATATATAACAGGCATTTATCCTTTAAATGCCAATTTATAGAAAAACTTATTCAGATAGTTACTTTAAATCAAAATTGAAGTGTATGGCTAAGAAATACATATTTTTTTGCATGTATTGCTTTTGCTTGGCTAACTAGGTAGCCAGGAACTGATAGCATGGGCTTAAACCAAGTTATTACCAGCTGGGTTAAAAGTTGTAGAGGTTATAGTAAAACAAAACATGCAAAAATAATATATGCACTTACGAATACATAGTATTACTTTGGCTGAGCATTATTTCAGTCACTGTAGCAGTTCTGGTCAAATTACAAGTGTAAAATAGACATGCTAAGTAACATTATCTCCTTAAATCTTCTTGAAGTGTTGACACATCAGTTATAATGTTATAAAACATTGTGTAACATGACAATATTTTGTTACAATTTACATACTTTTGAAGATTTTCTCACAAAACAACTTGAAACTTTCAGACAACAAGTGTTATGAAACATTCTATAAGATTATAGAATGTTTCATTTTCATTACACAACTGCTGTGTTAGCACCTTTATGTGAAGTTTAGGTGTAGGTACTGACCTTTTGAAGTAGAAGGTAAATTTTCAACTTCCCTCAATGGTTTTCTATCAGTGCAGATAAATTTTGATAAAGGTCCTGCAAAAATAATATAGACAATTTTAATAAGTTCAAAATCTCGTTTTGTTTCTACCAAAGTGTAGAAACGAAAGAAACAACCTCTCTGTTGTAAAAAATAATGTTGAATAACACATTGAATTAATTCAAGAACAAACTGAATAATATCTCTAAATCCTAAGGGTAATAAATATTATCTTCCATTCCAAATTCTAATTCAAATTTCCTGAAATGAACAGGTTAATTCTGATGAAACTTTCTAAATTATAGTAATGTTTTACTAGATACAATACATGCAACATTTATTTTCAATTTAATGTTATATTATGACAATAACATAAGGTGCCATAATTATTATGACACATTAAAAGCCTATAGCTACTAAAATATATACTTAGCTACTATAGATTTAATAGACAATTATATAGCTACATAGTTTACCAACCTGGCATATGTAATGTTGGAACAGCTATGTTAGAAATTTTGTTGTAACGGCAACAATATTTCTCTTCGAAATGAGCATGACAAACTCGACGAAGTTTATAAATATTTTCATTGCTCAGACTCAAAATTTCTCCTCCAATAGCATGAACCCATGTTCGGAAACGAGCAATGTCCTTATCAGGGTTTGGAAACCAATGAAGAACTCTGTAAGAGCCTGCAAAAAAGGAGTTTAAGCATTACATTTATAGAAAAAAAACTTGTGACAGACCTATGATATAGAATTACTTCAATTATTATTTTTAAGAGCATCTTCTCCATTATATTTATCTTTAAGACAGTTTAAATGCATAGAGACTATTTGTGTACTTTTCATTATATTATGTTGCAGGCATATTTCTATGTACATACCCCACTTTCTTAATAAACCCCCTTTCTTAATAAAAAATAATGACGTCCAGAGAAGTTTCAAGCTCATGTAATGCAAAAATAATAATACATGAGCTTGAAACAAATATTTATAAGAGCCCTTGGTCAGTGGGTTGTTATGCTCGTCAGGGCCACACCTCATGTTCACATTGTGGAATGCAATAAATGTATTGAGTATTGAAATAAGCCTGTCTGTACGCGCATTACTTTCAAAAGGCCATGTTTTACTTTCAAATTGCACCAGTGCAAAGACAGGGCGTATGAACTGGTTTGGTATCAGGTTTGAAACAGTCTGGTTACGTACCTTCGACTTCCACACACTGAGGAACACAACAACGTTTACTAGACATGGTAATGTCACTTAGAAGCACTATAGTCTCAGAGTCTCTATCTCGAAAAATACTAGAACAAACACTCGACGCTAATCGTGAGGAGCAAGGGCTCAACTCAACGAATTCACGGAGAAGCACTAGTTTGATGAAAACACTCGACGTAAACCCAAGGAGCAGTGGCTCAACTTGAAGAATTACGGAGATTCGGAGAAGCACTAGGTTATAAATTGATGAATTTATCAACAAAAACAACCGGCACTAACGACAGACAGACCGCCATTGATTGTTGACAGCTTGTTTCATTACTGCAAGTAAAAAGTACAAAATAACTACTACGACGCGAATTTTGTTAATTATTTAGATCAAGTTTTTACTGTTTTAAATTAAATTAAAATTATGGCAGTTTTTATAATTTATTTGTTTAAACTATATCTCAAAATATATACAATGATGATAACATAAAACTACTAAAATTTTTTTTTTTTTGAATGGTAACATTTAGCATCCACCATACGGATTATAATGATTCAAGAATAAAATGGTCACTTCGTCACTACAGCTGTAATGAACTAAAACCGTACTTTCAACTTAGTCGGCTAACAGCAACAAGCGCCATCTGTATCTACAAACCGGAAATACATGGTTTTATAATACAACAAAATTAAAAAGGCATTCACTGTAGGACTTGTCACTAGATGACGGTGCTCTTTCAATTTGGTATCATTACTTTCGCCCAGTTGCACGGTAAAATGTTCTAAGATTGCACAGCCTGGTGACAGGTGACGTTACGACACTAGCGCTTTGCGTATATTTTTAGAACTACACGTCACCCATAGTACTGTCCTATCTGTCTCTGACTAATATATAGTAATCTGTGGTCAAAATAAATGCACGTGTGCTTCATTTTACTTACTATTATTAATATTATTAATAAAAAGGAAAACGGAATATAATTTAAGGGTACTAAGATAAACTAATTAGATTATACAACATGCCTAAATCAAAACGTGATAAAAAGGGTAAGTAATATTTTTTTCTATAAGTATAACCTATATGCGATGAAATGGAGCACACGATGGAGAATAAAATAGGATTAATGGATACCCCTTTAAATTTTATTTGTTCAAGACTTTTCTTACATTTTATGTTACAGTTTCACTTACCAAGACTAATAAAAAGGGACTTCTGTTAAAACAAAAAACTATAGAAGAAGTTAGAAATTCTTTATCAAAATATGAAAACATTTTTGTGTTTTCCGTGGACAATATGCGAAATACAAAATTAAAAGATTTACGTAACGAATGGAAGGATTCAAGATTTTTCTTCGGAAAGAATAAAGTTATGGCTGTTGCTCTGGGACGAACGAAAAGTGATGAAGTCGAAGATCAGTTGAACTTGGTAAGAATCATTTCAACCAAATCTAAATGTCTGTAATAAGTATCATATTGTCCCCATAGAATGAACAATCTTTAATCAACAAAATTAACTAAGTCCAGTTATGAATAATTACACTGTACAAGTTTTATTTCTTTAAATTTATATATCCAGAGTAGGGCTCCATTTAATTGTAGCCTTAATGGACGTTTGGAAAAAGAAAATTTTAGGCATAATTCCTAATTTCAATATATTTGATTTAGTCTTAGAGCGTATACGCACTATGCGGGTAGCTGTCCGGCTGACCACAATGCGGCTACCCGCATAGTGCGTATACGCTCTTACAAAAAATTAAGCATTTAATGTAAAGTGAATGTTATGGATAAAAATTTTCCAACAGTTTGCCAACTTGCAAGTAAAGTTGTAAGGACAGTTTTGCTGTTATATTTGATAATTTGGACTTATATTATTTTTACATAGAAAAATCTTATTAATATTATTCATAATCATTTCAGATATCAAAGAAATTAAAGGGCCAGTGTGGTCTACTTATGACAAACCGAGATGTTATTGATGTGCTGCAATGGTTCAAAGATTTTGAAGACTCAGAATATGCACGAGCAGGGTTTGTAGCAACTAAAGATGTGATATTGCCAAAAGGTCCACTTGCAGATTTTTCACACACAATTGAGCCTCATCTCAGAAGGCTCGGCCTGCCCACATCTTTAGAACGAGGTGTCATTAATCTTATCAAAGAATATCAGGTAATTATTCAAAATATATAAGTACTAGGTTTCCGCCCGCGGCTTCGCCCGCGCAGTCAAAGAAAAACCCGCATAGTTCCCGTTCCCGTAGGATTTCCGGGATTGCTTCATTTTCCCGGGATAAAAAGTAGCCTATGTCCTTTCTTGGGTACCAAAATATCTCCATACCAAATTTCATGAAAATTGGTTCAATAGTTTAGGCGTGATTGAGTAACAGACAGACAGACAGACAGAGTTACTTTCGCATTTATAATATAGTCCCTCAGTCCCGGAATCACAGACACAATAGAAAATCTATTGTGTCGCGGCCCGATCGGGCCGCTCGGTGGTCAATGGGTTAATATGGATTTTAAGACAATAAAGTAATTTTAAAATTAATTTAATTTAATCAACCACAAACTAAATATCTTTTGATTGCAGGTTTGCAAAAAAGGTCAAGCACTAACACCAGAGCAGGCGAGCATACTTAAACTCTTGGGTATTCAAATGGCAAACTTTAAAGTAGTAATTAAATGCCATTGGACAAAAGGAAAAGGATTCCATAAAGATATTGATGTACCTAGTGATGAAGAAGAAAGCGATAACGATGATGAAAATAATGCTATTGAAGATGTTGCTATGGAAGACGATGAAACGTAATATTAGTGCAGTGCATTTGTTTTAATTTTAAATATTCATATAATTAAAGGACTATATCTGAATATGTTTATTTTGATTGAACAAGTATTATTTTCTTACAAACTATTTTAAAAAGTTAGGTGGACTTTTCAAGTCAAGAAAAATTAATAATAAATAATAATGTATTGTCGAGATCTCAATAGACAGAAATATTTCAAACAGAAATACTCACATTTGCCTATTCAAAACATTTGCTTGTCAATTTTGAGATTTTCTTACAGGAATACAATTAAAATTAATACATTAATTGTATTAAAATATTGTGTCAAATATGAATAATAATTGCAAACACCTTTATCATAAAAAAATAGGCACAATTTAGGCAAAATTTCCTTGAAAATGCTTTTTCTTGATAAGGAAATCGATTAGTGACAGTTTTGAAATGAACCTGCCTTTATTACTTTATAAGTCCTTACTCCACGAATATAATGCAGTCTGAATTCGTAATTGCTATTCTCTTATGCGCACGAAGGAAAAGGCTGGCAATGTTTCTGGGACGCTTGGGTATAAAGGATTCAAATAATAAAATAATCTGTGTCAACAAAATATACTTTATACGAAGCATATTGATTTTTATTGTTGAAATCATTAATTAGCACTATCATTTTTCATTATTGACAAAAATAAATTAAAGATAATAGAAAAATAATACATAAAACAGGTGTCCATTTGTTTTCTATACATACAATATCAAAGTAACTTAAATTTTTACAAAAAATATCAGTATTCTAACAAAAATCAATTGAATTACAAAAATAAAATCATCAATGGCTTTGCCTGAGTGGGACAAATTTGAAATGTGCACTTGTGTTTTACATTAACATAACTTATATATAAATAGGTAATCACAGTACAAAAGTAAAGCATTGCTTCATCATCTGACGACATCACAGCTCATACACCCAGCAAAATATAACAATTTCATAGCGACTATGTTACAGTCTTTGAGATGCATATTATGACATTTATCTACGTTCCTTCTACAAAACGTTATTTAAATTTTAATTATAAGATACACACAGAGTGACGACATTAATTTATTTTAAAAGTTCTACACATTGAACATCTACGCGATATTTGCGTTTATTCGCTTACATAGCAGTGCTTGCATGAAAACTATGAACGTTACGCCACAAGAATATTTCTATTCAACTATTTGTAAAACTACGTATTGGTTACATACATGGTACATTACACAAAAATTGCATTAAAAAGTCTATCCATTTAGAATGTCTTTCAATTAAATTACCTTGTTTAACTAAATATAGCATAATATTAATAGTATGAGTTAGTTCGAAGCGACTCTAATTGAGTGACATTCAAGCCGAGATCACCCTTATATCACAGCCTACTAAGAATAATCAGCTATGAATGAATTCTAGGTTTATCAAAAACGTCATTAGAATTCTAAAGGCGCCGGTTCTTTTGTAGAATATATCAGTATTTGTCAAAGTACTCTGGTAGAAAAAATATAAGTTTACCTATTTCCAGCGTTTATACTATTATAGCCCAAGGTCTGTTTAGGAACTTATTACTAAAGGTACTAGATAAGGTAATGAGTAATTTTGCAATTCGTATTTTATTTCTACAATCAAATTATTAACATTGTTTTCTGGGACACGCTTATGTATTTCAATGAAAATTTCTAGAAATGCAATCGTAAAACTAGTAGTAACTCTACAAGTTTAATTACGTCGACTTTATAATTTTCGTAATAGGAACTAAATATATAATTCAACAGAAAAGCTGAGTTTATGTTTGGTATGTATTGAGTTTATCATTTCACATTATATGCACAGATCAGACCCTAATATTACTAATTAATCTAGCCTTGAATTGTTATATCGCCAAACGTCTATTTAATTCTATTTTACCCGGTACATAAATCCATAAATGACACATTTGTAATAATTGTACTGTAAGAGCTATTGCGAGCTGCTCACAAACAAGTGACATATTTTGCCTTTCACAAACAAAATTACAACATAACCAGCTAAATTGAGCTGAAAATTCAAAATCAGATACAAAATCGCTCCTGGCAATTCCTTTATTGCACAAATCCATGTTTATTATATTTCTTATACAGTATTTATGTCTTAGTAGGTGTTGTCGTAATAGCGGGTAGTATAATGTCGGGCAGCGGCTCGCGCCAGTACACCGCCTGAGAGAACTCGTCGGTCGGCTCGCACAGCACTGGCGGGAACACTTGGTCCACTAGCACACTCATGTGCGAGTACCTGGGGAATAGTGAATACACACTTATTACAAAGATACATATCTTAATCTTAATACTATTATAAAGGCGAAAAGTAAGTATGGATGTTTGTTACTCTTTCACGTAAATACTACTGAACCGATTACAATGAAATTAAGCACACATATAGAGGGTAACTTGGATTAACACATAGGATAGGTTTTATCCCGGAAATCCCACGGGAACGGGTTTTTCTTTAAAAACGCGGGCGAAGCCGCGGGCGGAAAGCTAGTAGTAATAATACGAAGGTAATTAGGTTGTATTTAAATTTTAAATATGTATGTGTAAGATTATACAATTTTAAGGGGGGGAATTTGTGTAACAAATATATTTTCGCTCGGTAAAAATAAGATGGATCAAAGAATATCAATTATAAATTATAATGTAAATTCACATGTTTTTATTTTGTATATTATATGCATTAAAATATAAATGTTACGACAAGATATTGTTATCGTTATCCTTATGAGTAATTATTGTATCCGGTTAGATAATATTTTTCGAGATTCAGGTGAAATTGATAGAAGAGACAGTGTAAGAGAGATAATAAATGTTTGTCTAATGTCTTAATGAATAAAGAACAAAAATGACACAATTTAAAATACAAAATACACAAAGAACAAAACTGAAGAATTAACAATGAGAATTATGTTTTTAAGTGTTAGTGTTAAATATGTCGCACCGTTGTTATATGAAGAACCACCCAACTTGTTTAGTTTATATCCAACACCCATATCATGATTCATCTACATAATATCTACTATAATTATTATTTTTCGATGAATAATTCTAAAGATTTATTATTAAAGATATCCTGTAGATTTTGCATACCTATTCATTATTCATCAATTTTCACAAAATTAATAACGCAATAATAAAAATAAGTATGTACTTATGCACATATTTATCGATAATTGGAAATACGTGAATTGATTACAATATGTTATAGCCTTTAGAAAGCACAAAAGACAATTTACAAATAATTTACTGCTTCTGAAAAACATCGATACTGTCGCGATTAAGTATATCTGTTTGTTGTATAGGACAATATAAGACAAGTAAGTATAGCACTTAAAATATTCGATAAGACTACGACACTTTCACAAGATTTATTTCAACATACAAATGACATGATCGTCGATTGTTAATTCAGTTAAGACAGTAAAGGCGGTCACAAACAATTCAATTTCGAATGCCAATTTCTATATTACCGAGTCCAATCGGTATTGGCACTCTTATTGAGCCGTCTGCTTTTGTTAGAGCAATGGAAAATTAATGTTTATGCGCGGTCCGAGTGTGACAAGCCCCTAAACATGCCATATGGCTTACCATAACAGTCACGTGCTTATTCCTTTTAATCGAAATAAATTTAATTATTATTCGCGCTAGCTAACATTATCGCTTTTCAACGGCGGGAAGAAATCATCGACCATGTCACTTTGCACGTGGTAACTGAAATAGAAATATGTATTAAATTTACATGTGCGTGTGAGTAGTTAGTGTTTAATAGTTGCTTATATACACGTGTGTGAGTAACAAATGAATGTTTAGATAAGCTGTTTTCGCCGAATTTCAAATTTTCTAGAGTACGTGATTCAATTAAGTCGAACGCAAAATTGTAACGTTGACTTTCGATAATTGTTATTATCGCTTAAACGACAAAGAGATAATAAATGTTTTGTCTTTTACATTATAAGTGAACTGAATATTATTTATCACTGATTGCTCTACAAAACCCAAATGTTCGATGATTCACGGTTTATGAAATGGTGTGAATACATACGTGGATTGGAATGTCTGCGTCAGTTCATGTTTGAGTTCGCCCTTGTAGTTGATTGTGAATATCCTCACTATGGGAATGCCGACAGCTTGGTACGCCCACACGTCCTGCGAAAATTATAAAATTATATTGATTTTAAAACTAATGAAACCAGCTTTATGTGACAATATTTGTTAAAGATACTCGCGAATGCAATATATCAAATTAAATTCATCGCTTTGATTTCATTTCATTGATTGCATTAGACACACCTGACCACATTTAATTTTTTGTATACCAACTCCTTTATTTTTTAGTGCAAACGTTGAATAAGTGTATTTTCTTTCTAAAGTGAAACTTCCAATAATAGCACACATTCATATAAAATATGCTTGACACCCTGTTTCTCGCTTATTTCATAACCCAATAACCTTAAAAAAACACTTACATTAACTCTATTTCCATATCCAGCATAGAAGGGGTTAGATCCGGTGGGGAAAAGCGCTTTAATATCAGCGAGGCATTGAATCTTAAACTCTTCCGGTTTCTTCTCAATGACTTCTCTATGGAAGGCTCGTAATAACGACGTAGGGTTGAGTAGTAAGGGCCCGTCGGGTAGACACACCTCGCCTTGCTTTATCGAGCGCAGGTATTCTCTGGTAACCTGTAATTATATATCAATATTAAAGAAAAACTTGATTATGATATTATTGTTTGTTTTTATGGTTTAAATTAATAGAGAAGTTTTATTTTATTGCATAGGTACTAACTTTCCGCCCGCAGTTTGCGGGCGAATAGTCACAGAAAATTCCCTTGAAAATTAGATATTTTATCGCGGTAAACACTAGCCTCCTAATTATCTACAGACGCAAAAATCTTATCATAAAATCGCTCCATAGCGACGTGAAACAATGACAAACAAATACAATAAAGTTCGGATGTTAGAAAAGATTGAGTAGCACAGTAGTAAGATTTTTCCTTATAATATAAAGCTAACGAAAAATACAAGTAAAATTAAATTAATTATTTAATAAATATATCAGAATTTTCTAAAAGTGAATCAAAATCATTCATAAAAAAGTATAAATTGAATGTATATTCACCCCAGCTTGTCCAATAGCTCTCGCTGACAGGTAGAGTAGCTGGTAGCCATTGTTCTTGATTTTCGTGAACAGCTGAGCGACGCCTGACTGCGCCCAGTCCTTTCCGACCAAGGGGAAAATGTGTCCTAATACGTCAGACCTGTAACAAGCATTGCATACTTATTTATTTAAGCACTTTATTGTGCTACTTACATAAAATACAAAAAGAAGTCACAGAAGGCAGCCTTATCACATATGAGTAATTTATTTCAAGCAACTAACTGAAGTATGATAACAAACTAGAAAAGGAAGAATAATGTAAAGTAAATAAACAATGTGTAAAAAATAGGCACTTATATATTTTACGTTTTATGCATGTTATTTATTGTCTATTGTAGAATGTATTTGACAAGTACATAATGGTTTATTATTATGAGGCACTTTATGGCTTGTATCTTGTATTTTTAATGCTGTTAAAAACCATTTATGGTTTATTATTAAACAACTGTGTTATATGTACAAATGAATAAGAAACATCGCGGTGTTTGTGTTTTATCTATACTAATATTATAAAGCTGAAGAGTTTGTTTGTTTGAACGCGCTAATCTCAAGAACTACTGGTCCGATTTGAAAAATTATTTCGGTGATGGATAGCCCATTTATCGAGGATAGGCTATATTATATCATCACGCTGAGACCAACAGAAGTGGGGCCACGCGGGTGAAACCGCAGAGCGCAGCTAGTATTAATATATTTTTAACGTTGAATAATAATATTATAAAATATATGCCAAAACATTGCGGTTACTGATTACGCATGTGCGGTGCTCTTATATTTTATCTGTGGTTTTAAATACACGTTAGCAGCGCTACCGCAATAACATAAAACAATGCGACGTTATTGTTTACGTGACACACATATGTATTGTTCTCAATACATTGATAATACACGATATCCTTATGTTTTTTGTCGTACGAGAACAATAAAATGTTAAATTGTATTTTATTTATATTGGCTCTTTTTATTGTTTTATAAATTTTTGAAAACAAAGAGAAATGGTACATGGACTCATTATAGTTAAATTTAATTAACTAAGCGAAGGTTATAAATTATTATATATTTCCCGATTCATTGATTAAAAATAAAATTAATTTTCGTTGTTTACACCCTCGCGGAGCAATCGGGTCCAGAGATACGTTATGGCAATAGTGAGTATGGCACACGAACCAAAGCACTGAAACCCATTTGTCGCGCAAAAACCGACTGTCTGAACGTCGTCGCGAGCGTTACATGTCTACACATATAATTTGTTTTATATGACACCGTAGATTACTATACACGTTACTCTTGTCGAGACAAGTTCGGAAGACTTGTTAGGACAGAATACTTGTACCTAGCCACAGAATACATAATAGTAGCTAAACGCTACAGAACGGACACTCTCCGCCTCCCGCCAAAATTAAACACTTACCTCACCCCGCACGATCACGCAATAGATGGCCCGTATTTTTCTGAAAGGACGATACGCAACGAAGATTGACAACGTTAATCAAATTGATTTAAAGTAATTTATTATTTTGGATTTGTGATTATCGTTTTTCGTAGAAAATGGTTAGATATCGTGCTGTTTACGGATATGTATTTCATCAGAAAAACGCGAATTTCTTTACGCTAGTCACAAATGTGCCAACCATAAAGCGTTAACACACACATTTGCAGTCCCTGCAGTTTGACTGTCAAAACGATAATTTTGTATGGAGTGTCCGGGGTGTGCCCATACTAGCTTTCGCTTGTGTTATGGAAAGCATATGGCTGAGAAACATACATACATATATAATTTATATTAAATACTTATATAGATAATTAACACCCAGACACAGAGCAAACATCACACAAATATTTGCCCTGGGTGGGAATCGAACCCACGACCTCTGGCTTGGACCAACATCAACCGGTCAGTCAGTAGCACTCACTTGGTGATGGTGCCGTCGATGTCGGATATGACGATCTTGTGGTCGTACCGCCAGCGGAACACGTTGCACTTGCAGCGCGTGGTGCCCTGGTACGCGGTCGTCACGCTGAACACCATTTCGTTCATGCCCTCAAGGAGGTTCAGCTTTTTCTGGTCATAAAAAAAATTAGTTATATGTTTACGTGATAACGTCTTATTGGTGGCAGCGCTCGAGATGAGACGGGAGATCGGTCCGTCTCTCTCTCGTTATACCTGCGATCGCGCTCGTGAGGTTTTGGTGTGACACAAGTTTCTGAACATGTCACCCGACTAAAACGATTTTAATAACGTTATCACGTTAATAATAAATAAAAAGGTACAGACATTCAGATATACATATGGAGACGACACCGCTTACATCACTTTTGTTCCGCTCAACATAAGCCATATGGGTTAACTGCACGCTCATTTTTTATTTGTTTTAAAGTGAAACGCATCAAATATGCCTTCGTGTGTGTTACGATATTGCACAAATAATACAAATAAAATAATACGGAAAAGTGTCTAACATAACTTTTCATCAGTAAGTACCTAACTAGATAATAATTTTTAAAACTTAATTAGAGCAAAAAAATGGCGCACAGATTTTGTTCGTGGTGTCTCCTCCATACGTAGTAATATTATCTCAATGGGTACAGAGGGGATATTCATTAAACTTGTTATTTTTAAGTGAAACTTCTTTGGGCGCGTTGAGAGCAAAATTTCGAGGTCGCGTCATGGCAATACCCACCCGCCACGGAGTAAGGCGACAATTTTGGTATCTTTGTATCATGCCAAAGAAGTTTCACTTCTGACACATGTGATCGGCACACGCTCTATTTTGTGTATATTTATAGATTAATAGACAGGACATTTGTTTTGTTGCGACTTCGTATTTATCTTATTAACTGATAAATAATAACATTATACCGGCCGAATTGATAACCTCCTCCTTTTTGAAAGAAAGAGGTTGTCTCAAATATTTAGATACGTGTATAATGTTTGCATTCTTAGATCACGATATAACATTTCTTTCATTCAAATCAAAATTTGTTTCGATTTCAAACATTCCAATATGTTTAAAAAATAGTATAAAGGGTTCGCTGTACTTTTCAGGAATAAGAAATCGCATATTTACACAATAATATTTTTTGAAGCACATGTTTAATAAATGTATATTCAATAATAAATAGGGTTTGTCCCAAGCTAAGGACAATATCGTCAAAGTAAACACAAGGACGCGATCAGCTGACGAACATTTACGCTTATCGCTTTAACTTAACTATTTTATAATAATGCGATAAGAAAAACATTCGATTCTCAATTATAATCATATGTTACGCAATGTACTTATTACTTATCTTAAAACTTTTATTATAAGAAATGTTTTCATTTGACGCATTAATGAAGCAGAGGTTGTTGATAAAAGGATAAAAATCAATACTATCAATCACCATTATGTAACACATGCTTAATTTGTTTTCGCACGTATCCGGATTTGATAGCAAATAACCTTTATGTACATTTAAATAACATATAAATACATAGTTAATACTGTATGAACCGGATTTATAACATAAGACATTAATTACTATAACATACTAGCTTTCCGCCCGCGGCTTCGCCCGCGTTTTCAGAGAAAACCCCGCATAGTTCCCTTTCCCGTGGGATTTCCGGGATAAAACCTATCCTATCTCTCAAGTTGGATCGAACTGCACATGGTTTGCGAATTTTATTATAATCGGTTAAGTGGTTTAGGAGTCCATTGAGGACAAACATTGTGACACGAGATTTATATATATTAAGATATATAATACTAGCTTCCCGGCCTGCGCTTCGTCCACTTTGTCTAAAACTTAATACATAATATACTAAAAACTTCCTTGAGAATCACTATCTATTAAAAACAACCGCATCAAAATCGACTTTGTTTTATAGTACATTCAATAAAGGTTCTTACAATTTGTTCAGACGATAGACGCAATGTTTTGCGGAATGTGGAAGGTCGTCGAGAGCCCTGTTGAGTGTCTTGATCGGAATCCGACGAGCTTTGGTCATGACGATCACCTGAGAAAAAAATAATCACATAACAATGATAATTTTTTCGAAATATCTGTAATAACAATATTATAAAAGTGAAGAGTATGTTTGTTTGTTTGCTTGTATGCGCGAATATCAAGAACCGAATGATGAATGGATGATGAGAATGGTCCGAATTGAAACAATATTTCAGTGTTAGATAGATCATTTACGCACGCTAAGACCAATAGGAGCGTAACAAAGCGGGTACAACCGCGGGGTACAGCTTGTAAAGCTAGAAAAAACGTATTTAATAACTATTATTGTAAAACGATTGCAGAGAGAAATCTATGATCTTATATAAACAGCATAACTTCAAAGTTAGCAATATGACTTGGCAAAAGCAACTCTAAAAACATCACATGTCATAAAATTGTTATTGTGTACGTGATGAAAATAACAACATAACAACATAATGATTAACCAGATTACAATGATGGCTTGAGATTGCAAAATAATTTATGGCATGTGGAGTGTTAAATAATTATATTACTATCATATATAATCTGATAGGTAATATCATACCTTGATTAAACATTGGTTTGTCATCCAACAGTTCTTGGTTAGCGCTACTTTCAATTAAATCATCGGGTTGTATTTCCTCAACAATATTGGTTTCTTCAAGGTTGTTTTCTTCGAGTTTTTCATCAGTGAAATGGTCCACTTGATCATGTCCCGTGGTTTCTATCTTCAATGGTGGCAATGACGCATTCTTTAACTCGTCTTTGGGTGATGGTTCAGTTCTAAAACAATATTTAACACGAGGTTAATTATAATAGCACATTATTTAATATTAATGAAGGAATTATATAACAATTATTTCATTTTACCACGCTAAGATAAATGTAGCGATCATGAAATGGTTATAGGTTAAATATATTTTTTTGTAATCACGCAATGTACATCTGAGACATAACTATTGGGAAAAAAAAACTGGATTTAAGATTTTGAAAATAACCTTTATTATAGTCTCGTCTTTGTTAATAGACTTCATCTATAAATACATAAAACTAGTCTTAATACATAATTTAATATTATTATGCTAATTTATACTGTTTACACGAAGAAACTTACGTTACTAGTCAGTTAATTGCTAGAACATTTAATATTCAGCATATTTTAATTTTTTTAGCTATATGAATTACTCTGTTTCTTGCAATAGATAATTACTAAGTAGCAGATGCGAATCGATTTTATTTAATAACAAATCATGAGTGTTCCTAATGTTTTTGTAGATAAAATAGAAAACAGTAATGAGTCCATATCCAATCGTTGAGATAACGTCACACGCTGTATAACGTGCCGGAAAATGTGATAATATTAAAATAGGCTATCATTTGGCTCACCTCTCGGTCTGCGAGAATCGAGACAATTTCACTACAATACACGTGTCTTTGTGTGCTATACATCGTAAACTATGTGTACTTTTTTTGGCACAACGGCTTACGGATATAAAAAGTTTAAGAAATGTTGTTTTACTTTTTGTATTCGCTTATTTTTCTGAGTGACTCAACAATATTGTTGTAGTTTTTTGTATTCGTTTTTATCGAGCGTAAAAAATCAATATTCTTACTTTGATTTCATATAATATTTTAAGATTCGACGTGAAGTGTGGTCATTGGTCAGATATAAATTGTTATCGTGGTTAATTTATGAATTTATTTTCTAATTTTACTTATACACAATTTTAATAAATTTAAACACCGTCCTCTTTTTGTTTTTATACACTTTTAAACATAATAGAAAAACAATGACGTCTAGCCCACGAAATATAATGTACTATGAAATGTAATGTACCCGCGGCTTCGCCCGCGTTTTCAAAGAAAAACCCGCATAGTTCCCGTTCCCGTGGGATTTCCGGGATAAAACCTATCCTATGTGTTTATCCAAGTTACCCTCTATATGTGTGCTAAATTTCATGCAAATACATTGAAGGAATAAAAAGTTTCATACAAACTTCTATCCCCTATTTTACCCCTTTAGGGGATGAATTTTCTAAAATCCTTTCTTAGGGGACGCCTACGTTATGACATCTACCTGCATGCCAAATTTCAGCCCGATACGTCCAGCGGTTTGGGCTGTGCGTTGATAGATCACTATATCAGTCACCTTTGAGTTATATATATATAGATAGGATTTTATTTATACACAATTTTAATAAATTTCAACACTGTCCTCTTTTTATACACTTTTAAACATTATAATAGAAAAACAATAATGCCCACAAAATATAAAGTATACTGACCTCTTGGAATCGGAAGTGGATCTCCTCCAGTACCACCAGGAGTAAGACCTGGGCTTGGCTGCGTCTGCGCGCTGTAACTCGGGCACTTCCTTGTCGTCTTTCTCCAATGATTCCATGACACGCTATGGATTGACAAAATAAATGAATGCTGAGGAAAATAAGCAAATATTCGTGAAATAATTTGCTGTGGGAACATTTTAGGAAGTAGCTTATTCTTATTCAAAATATATGAAAATAATTTGGAAAATCCAAAAGTGCACGACTCATAATTTTTTTTAATAAATATTTATTAATTATTATTTTTGTTTATTTAATAACAATTAAACCACATCGAATCAGACCCTGAAAAATGAAAGGGTTCTATTCCTGAGCATACTCAAGCGTAAGAGAAAAAAAAAGACTCGATTAGTAAAGTATTTCGGTCGCTATCGTGTTAATAAGAAAAAGGATCCGCACATACAGACACACGGACGTCCAAGACAGAACTTTTTTAAACTGTTTTTTAACTAGTTTAAATAACAAAAATGACATCAAAAATATCATGAATGTTAAAAATAGTGTTTTTTCTTAATATGTGTGTGTATGTATTATCTTACAAGTGCAATGTATGATACATAAAGACATTTTAAGTTTGAAAAATCAGATGTTTTGCGCGAAGTGACAGTAGTACCCACCTCAACGCTTCGCTTATGAGGCGTGCAATACGTTTGTAAATTTTGGCTATATTATTTCATTTACCAAATTAACATTTTGATTTAGAAATAAATTTTTATCATACCAATTAGTGAACCTTTTTTTAACAAATAAATTGCGACATCTACTCAGAGATGGCAGCGATCGTTTATATGTGAACAGCAAAAACAAAATCCTTTGGCAATTTTTCATAAAAATTGGTTGTCTGTAAAGTCGGTTTACTGACGATAGTAGAACGTGACAACGTCTGATTGTGCTTCTTTGTCGCTCGTTTCGCGCTCTCGCTTGCACTTCAAGCCTTACATGGAACGCCTCAGAGCGAGGTAACGTCGCATGAGTCATGTTTTTTCGTGCGTGCAGCCGGCTCTATCGAATTATAAGACGTTGTCACGTCAAAAATCTTAAAAGTACGTGTATACGTGCACTCACCGCCGGCAGCGGGCGCCGGTACGCGAGCAGCGACAGCAGCAGCGGGCCGGCGCTGCGCCAGGGCAGGCGGCGGCCCGCCAGCCGCACCTCCAGCCGGCCCTCCGCCGCCAGCCGCCCGCCCGCCGCGCAGAACTCCTCGTACGACAGCGCGTGCGATACCGCGCCCTCACGCGCGTACACCTCCACGCACCCCCTACGACAAACAATTTGTACGATTACTTCATCGTACAGACAATGCGATTCCCTAAATATGACCTTTCATTATAATGAACTAGCCAACCGGGCGAACTCCGTTTCGCCACCAGAGACACCTTTTCTTTGCTAGAAACCTCACGGAGCCCGAGACCTTTCCAACGAAAGCAAAACCGTGGAAATCGGTTCGTGCGTTCTGAAGTTATAGCGTCAGGAAGGGAAACCCGACTTATTTTTATATAGTAGATGATTATTTTAACATACACATACATACATATAACCCTACTAGGTTAGTTTACGTTGTAATAAATACTAGATTTGCATTCATGCATTGACGTACAATAAACAAGTCAATTTACAATCACGCTCAATAATTGTCCAAAGCGAAACTCTGCCTACGCGTGTAGAGGCAGAGTTTTCTTTGAACATAACGGCTACGAAATAAGGTTCATTTCAATTTATGTTTAATTCTACGTACGAGCGAGCGGCTGGCACATTTTTTTCTTACTTATTATAGGCGTTGTGAGTACATAATATAGTTGTTTATTGTACGAAAATGTATTCATCATAAACATTAAATTATCAAGAAAGTTGAATAAACTTGTTGAGCGCCATGTGTCGTGAGCCAATTGTAACTAGTGGAAACGCGGCTTATTCGTTTCATCAGGAGATCGTTAAATTATAAGAATCGTAGAGACATGTCTTTTGTTACTAAATACTATGAAGTTAATGAATTTTTCTGTTTGGTTGAACGCGAATTATAAGTAATTACTATCCTTTAGTGTCCGACCGAACTTTCGGTTTCGGTTTCGGTTTCGGCCGAGTTTCGGCCAAAAATCAAGTTTCGGCCGCAGTTTCGGTTTCGGCCAAAATCGGCCGAAACTTTTGCCGAAACCGAAACTTATTTCGCAAGTTCAGTGAACTTAGTTCACACACGTTCACGCTCGTCTAACTACCTTTTCCTCGGCAACGCTTTGACGGACGCTGTCAAAGTGTTGGTTGACCCCAAGAAGCTTATATCTAATACACTGGAGATTTCAGTATGAACATTAACTTGTAACAAGAAAATATGAATGACGCCTGTATGTTTTTTTATCCCTTTCACACCTAACTTGGCAAGTTGGTGTGAAAGGGATAAAAAAAATGTTGTGTGGTTTTATGAAACCACGGTAAAAGTGAAACTGTTCGAACGGTTCCGAACACTGCTTTGTGTAGCGCATGTCGCGTGACGGTCGGCTGCCGAGTAGGTATACCTACTCGGCAGCCGCGATACACGCGACATGCGCTACACAGACCAAAAAGTTTGAGACGATGTAATAAAAGTTTCACTTTAAAACATACAGGCGTCATACCTAAAAGAGACTGATTATTCTTCTAAGTACAAATACCAATCCAAAGTATGTATTAAAGACTCTTTAATAAAGAGAAAGATCTCAAAATACCAAAACTTAGTATTTAAAGTAACAGTAACAATTACTGATTTGATTTAGATGACTGATTTTACTGAGAACTTAATTTGAAAAAATACTAAAAATTGTTATTATTAATATTTTAAAAATATTTTTATTTTATTTTATATTAAATAAACGATTACAACAAATTTAATATATGTACTGTGTTTTCATTTCATGTCCTAATTAAGGCTAAATAATAGGTAAAATGCACCAAAGTTCAGTATTTTTAGAAATTTCATACTTGACCACGTGAGTTTCGGTTTCGGTTTCGGTTTCGGCCGAAACTGAAGCCACGGCCGAACATTCGGTTTCGGTTTCGGTTTCGGCCTGGAAACCAGTTTCGGTCGGACACTACTATCCTTTTAAAAACCTTGTAAATTGTAATGTCTCGTTTCAACCAAAAAGAGCACACTAGCAATGATAAAAATGCAAATTACAAACGAAAATGCGAGCACATCTAGTTCATATCAAACAAAGAGTTTCATTATAATAATTATTATTCTAATCACCTATGCACTATTATTTTTACAATTTTGGAATTAAACCGGGTTTTAAGAAATTGTTTTCTCTACAATAGCGGTTAATCAGTATTAGAAAAAATAACCGGTAAAACACAAATGCCTATGCCATTTTTTACTAAAAATCATACTAACTTTGCACATAACTTCCCAAACCTTCGAAGCCACACAACCCAAATCATCCCACGATCTCAATAATTATTTTTTCGATAGAACAATGTTACAGTAAAAATCAAAATAAAAAATTGGTTGTCTGTAAAGTCGGTTAACTGACGATAGTTGAACGTGACAACGTCCGATTGTGCTTCTTTGTCGCTCGTTCCGCGCTCTCGCTTGCACTTCAAGCCTTACACGGAACGCCTCAGAGCGAGGTAACGCCGCATGAGTCATGTTTTTTCGTGCGTGCAGCCGGCTCTATCGAACTATAAGACGTTGTCACGACAAAAAAAAATAAAGAAAATTAACATTTCTATGAATTACGAGTACTAACTTGGCAAGAAGTTTTTCATCGTCATCCGAGTCTAGCGCGGGCGGTTCGAGCGAGGCGGGCGAAGCGGGCGACTGCGGAAGCGACGGACCGTTGCCCGACTCGTACTCCTCCTCTGTGGGACATGGCGCGCCTGTTGTACCTGAACGGGATACATTACATTTAGGGCTGATTTTTCAATCCTTGGTTAAAACTTATTCTAAAACTCTACCATTTCAAAAATGTATTCTAATTGTCCATATTTGACAGGTATTACACGAACATTTTAAAATGTCAATTTTAAAATGTTCGTGTAATACTTTATTGAACGGATAAATTTAACCAAGGATTGAAAAATCGGCCCTTATAAGCTTACTATTATGATAAAGCTCATATATGTAAGTACTAATTATGTTAACTAAAGGTGTTTAGCGTTTGGTCGAATTGGAAAATAATTTGGAAAATCCAAAAGTGCACGCCTCATAATTTTTTTTTAATAAATATTTATTAATTATTATTTTTGTTTATTTAATAACAACTAAACCACATCGAATCAGACCCTGAAAAATGAAAGGGTTCTATTCCTGAGCATACTCAAGCGTAAGAGAAAAAAAAAGACTCGATTAGTAAAGTATTTCGGTCGCTATCGTGTTAACAAGAAAAAGGATCCGCACATACAGACACACGGACGTCCAAGACAGAACTTTTTTAAACTGTTTTTTAACTAGTTTAAATAACAAAAATGACATCAAAAATATCATGAACGTTAAAAATAGTGTTTTTTCTTAATATGTGTGTGTATGTATTATCTTACAAGTGCAATGTATGATACATAAAGACATTTTAAGTTTGAAAAATCAGATGTTTTGCGCGAAGTGACAGTAGTACCCACCTCAACGCTTCGCTTATGAGGCGTGCAATATGGGAGGAGCATTACCGAGGAAAGCTACAAATATTATAACATCACAATATGACTGTGACGAATAGAATAGCAATAAAAAAATATTACAGAATAGAAAAATTTTTCTTATGCAAACGAAGATGCGCGGATCGATAGTTTTTTAATACACTATTTAAAACTATGCACAATGAAAAACCCGATTTTCTACTAATATTGCAAACTAAGGAAAAACAGTAGCGATACATGAAAATAACAAAAACAAAAAAAAAAACGTCAAAAAATTGATTAAAGTGACTTTGATTGGAGATATTGATATAGGTAGAAAATAACACAATAAAGGACAACATTTCTTAATTATTGGTATGAGAATTAACATAAAAAATAAAACCACACATACTGGTGACGCACAAGGAGGATAACAAAAGAAAGATTCATGTTTGTAACCTGAATTATCACTAAATTAAACGGTACCGTAATATTTGTTTGGTGGAAGGTATGCAGAATTGATTTATGTTAATTTCTTAAAAGTTCCACTAAAGAATACATCGCATGTCGTAATTTAAATTCCCAATGACGAGTAATTATGTTTTTTCTAGATAATTAACTATTCTCTACCTAGTATAATATTATTGTGTCATATTTTCCATTAGTGAATCACATAAAGGTTTAACATGTTATATGTAATTTATTACCAATAATGTCATAAAATTCCTTTTATAGCAAATAATTTATAACAAATGATTTATTTATTCCTGTAGATAAAGTCAGATACATAAATTACATACCCGTTCTGTATCGGCCCGCATGATGTTTGGGGAAGTAAATGTCCGGATCGACTTCTCCTTTGTCCAGATCGTCGAGGTAGACGCCTTCTACGCCCGGTTCGGTGGCTTCCTTTGAGGATATGAATCTGAACATTCCGCTGAGAACTCCTCGCCGGCCGTGTCTTTCCTCATCAGAACTGAGCGGTTCTGTGGGAGATGCTGGCTCTATTGGTGACACTGGAGAAGCTGGCGATTCTGGAGTCTCCACAACTTGAGTTCCTCGAATCGGTGGTTCCGGTAGTTCGCCCCAGCGCCAAGACTGGGACGACTTATCACCGGATGTGGTGCGCGCCAGTTCCACCTCCGTGTCCGATTGCACGGGCGTGCCGTGACGAGATCCTTTCCTGTACACCAAATTATCAACTCAATACTATGCCGATTATATACGAGCCACATTGCGCTATCTAATAATACATTGGGCGAAACTAACATTCTTTATTTTACATTCTTCTATTTTTTTTAGATTGTTATTGTAATCCAAGTGTCCGCATTCTTGCGTGTAAATCTTGATTTAAATTTTACGACTCTACTTGCTTTTACGGTGACATTTTCAGTTCAAGTATGTTAAGATATTTTTATTTTAGTATAGTAGGTAAAATACAATATGAATTTATTGTAAAAGTAATAAGTATGTATTTACCGTTTAAACGATAAAATTATATTATTATTACTATAAGTCTAGACTAAAGACAGTTAAATATCTAATAACATTATTTTTAATATCAGAACAAAAATTTTCTTTTCAAAAATTTTATCTATTTATAATTATTACTATGAGTCAGTATGAACTTCGTACGTGCGAAAGCGTGACTACTGCCTAATTACGTATAAATATAATTATTATTTTCTACTTCAAGCGTGGTTACGTTACAAAATGCATTCTTTGAAAATCGTTAATTCAAACATATAGACATCACACGTGACTATTCAATGATACGAAATAAGGTTAACGTCCACTTGTCTAGATCGTTGTTCATAATCTATTTATGGAGTTTTAATTTAAAAGATTTATCAAAGTACTTTGCATCTGGCAGAAAAGTGGACGTACCCTTATTATGATTAATGTAGGGCACTATTATAGACTACAAGATAGTTATTGCATAAGACATGAAACACTATTTACAGCAAGCGTTTGTAAGATTTATGAATAATGTTTACGTATGTCTGGAGGCAGCGTGCACCTCGAACGCTGTATCAGACAACGCCAATGGTATGCGGTTTTCACCATTCAGCTTCATATTTGACATCTCTTCACTGCAACGAGATGCCGAGTTTAAGAATTTTCTCAAATTTCGATCAACAAACGTACAACGTATAGATTATTGTTTTCTTTGATCTCCTGCCAATATCCCTAATTAAGATTGGAATCGAGCTATAGCTGAACAGTAAATGTAAACATATAAATGACATTTTGTCGAAGTTCTGCAGCTTTAAAGAAGTAAACACTAAGACAGAATGCTACGTTTAGCATATTTAATTAATTCAATTTTGGGATTTGTGTGCTACTATAAATGGGTATAGAACAATGTATGAAATTAATATTTAACTTACTTGAGAGCTGCAGCTTCGGAGTCGCTAAAGAAATTAATATCGGTGGTATTTGGAATGGCGGTAGGCTGTGAGGCGCGCAGCTCCGAGCCGGTGACTTCAGACTGGCTTGAAATCGAGCTGGTAGAAGACTTCCTTTGATGTTTTTTCTTAGAGCTAACTTTCCGCGTTTTCTTCTTCTTCTTGCCATTTCCATTCTGTTTCGTATCTTCTTGGTTAGTGGGTATGACGTCGATAGGTCTAAAGTCATTGGTCTCGCTAATTTTTTGCACAGTTTGGCTCGCTTCAGTGCCGGCACCGAGCTGCGTCGCCGAAAATGTCTTTGGTTTGGAATCTGTCCAGTCAGTGGTTTCATTGAGACCATCCATCTCAAATAATGCTTCATTTTCGTCGTTTTTGTTATTGTCTTCTTTGGTATTTTTCTTTGAATGTTTACTTAAGTCAGGTTTCTGCATCGTTTTGCCGTCTGCTGTGTACCTGATTAAAATGTCATAAAATATATTATAACTTGGTTCATATAGGAAAACAGCTGTATAAATATGTATTAATATTTTTATAATGGGAATTCAAAATTCCATCTCTGTCATTTTTATTGTTGTTGTAGTTTTATTGTGGGTGGAAGAAATAGAAAGACAGTCTAGATAATTTAATTCACGCTTAGTCAAATAATTAGAACTTACTGAGACAGCTTTCTATTACCACAAAAAAAGACTTTGGAGGGCAATGTCATTGCCTGCCATTCTAGTTATTGTGTGCACTCACGGTCCAAACATCGTATTCCTGCTTAACGGGCTATAAATTAACTTGACATACTTTCTATACCACTTTTTGCTCAAACTTATTAGCATTTTATAGTTGTATTTAATACAATAAAGAAAATAAATTGATGTTCCGGATACACAGACAACAGACGTCTTTCAAGATCAATATCAATATTTATTTTTACACTAGACTAGAGACTAGTGACTGCACATTTTTACGTTTATCTGGGACATGAAAAGTATTAAGTGAAATGAATTTACCTCCTTTTGGTATAATCAGATGCTTGTCCATGGTCGGGTTCCACAACGGACAGCGAGTTTCTACGGCGGGGTTCATAGAGATCGTCGAAACGATTGGCCGGTATCGGCGATGTGGCCAAGTGAGCCGAGCATTCAGCCTCATCTTCACCGACTTCCATTACAAAGAACGCCTCACCAGATTCACCTAGCTTCATATGAATCGGGAGGGGCTCTCCGTTGAGCTCGAGGTCTACCTATACCCGAAAATTTTCAATTGTAATAGATATCATGTAAGTTGTAACTATTTAGTAATAAATAAAGATAGTATGCCTATAACTTATACATTCATTGTACTTTAAATTATTATGAGTTTTATTAAAAAAATTATCAGAATCCTTAATCGTTAGTGGAACTTTCCTTAACTATAGGAAAATAGGAATATTGCATGACGGCATGATTGAATTTTGTCGAATCATTGTATGGGTTTTACTCGAGTGTCTAAACAGTTGAGGAAGACAGTTCTTTGGTTTTTATATGTACCATGTTTAAATACAGATTAATTCAATTATCGTCACTATAGCCATCAATGTCACACACATTTTTTTTCCATCACGTTGCGAAAAGTCTTAAGCAGACTATAAAAATAAAACAGGTGGCCTCATGAAGACAAATATTTGTGCCAAATTTTTCATACAATTCTCTGGTGAATTTGTATCCCTCGACTGGCATTATTCCAATTCGACTGTGAATCAGTCGCAGATTTCCTCTCTCGATTTGGCAATAGATAACGAGCATCACTAATATTACCTAGGTATGTCAAATATGTAAGCATTTCAAATACTTCAATGGACTATTTGATTCGATAAAACATATTGATATGTTTTGCACCCATCCGGTTAGCCCTGGCAATGAATTTCCCAACATCTAAGCAGTAAGCACACAAAATGATAACTTGATAGAACTAAACAGAGTCTATTTTCCTATAACGTGGGTGAGCCACAGCTCTGTCGCTTCATTGACTATTATTCTTTTCCAGAATAGTCTAGACGTAAACTCGGTGAGCTGTAACTACTCCCGCAGCGATTTAATCTAACTCACTGTCGACTGCTCTACCGCATCATACGCATACCAAGTTAACAATGTAGTAAGCCTTATGTATATGTGTAGGTATACAAATCGCTTTCGTGCTCGTCTTACAAAATAATGCGTGAAATCATACTATGACGACAACTATTTATATTGTACGTAATTTCTTTACCAATTGAGTACACATTAATAACCAATTTGGCATTGTAATTAAAGATTACATTTATTGAAATTGTTTGTTAACGCCAATTGTTTCACCAGCAAATTAATATTGTCCGAATTAGCATACCACCCTTACATTTATTATATGTACGAAATTGTAACATTTTCTTCTTGAGAAAAATATAAAAAGTACCTAGTTTGCAAGTTGCAACTAAATAATAAATAGGTATGTTTTATGAGTACGTACAAAACTGCGTTCATAATTGTTAGGAAAACTTCATGACGACTAAATTGGTACCTTTGTTATATAACAACTAACATAAAATCTTCCTACAATGTTGGTTCTATAAAAGTGTATTTGATTTATATGTAAGTACTTGTGTATATTTAATTCACACTTATCCGCCAATTACAAACATATACGTCCCATTATTTATTTAGACTGTAAATCTCAACATTTGCTTTTCAAAATTTATAGCAAATATAGAACAAAAACTTGCAAATTGTATGCAAAATTTATATGACATTAAACATATTATTTTTAAATGAAACTTTTCTACTGGTTCATAAAAAAAGAGAGAATAATCTTATATCGAACATTATATCTGTAAGATAACCAAACTCATTCCATTTCATTAGGAAGGCAACTGTTGGTATTGACTATTGGTATTGGCCTATTGAGGCAATGCTTTTGACATGAATAAGAATGTAGCAACTTTATTATATAAACGTGTTGGTTCATCGTTGTAATATCAATAGCTTAGTGAAACCATAAATAAACATAAGGATCGAGCATAGATAATGTGTGTAAAAAATACACGTTCTTGAATTAAATATTTAAGCAGTCTATTATCCATAGGAAGGACACCAACTGATTAAATTTTGCTGTTTTTAAATATGCATATATTGACATAAAATTGAGAACTCGATCTCTAAGATTAAAATCATTTATCTATTTAAGCTGATAAATCAATATTGTAACAAAATGTCAAGGTTAAGTTTCATGTTAATCTAGTAAAGTTTATATTTGCAATATTTTAGTAAAGTCGTTGAATATGAAGTATAATGTACCTACTTATCCAACTAGAGAATCTGTTAATTATAAGAAAGAAAATTACCACTTTAAATCTGGAACGGAGCACGCCCAGTTTTCCAAAGCGCACGTGGAACGGGGAACACGTGAAGCTGCCATCGGGCTGCTCCACCACGATCACGTCGATGGCCCCCGTCAACGTCGCACTGTTTATCTCATTGTAGAACTTCTTGAAGAACGTACCGATGTAGTTCATAGAATACATGATTATAGCCGATTTATTCTTCGGCTCTTGTTCACTTATTGCAATCAAGTGTCTGTGATTTATTCAATCGCCTTCAGAACAGATTAGCCCATCTTGAAACAGAGGAAAATCTGTAACAAATAAAAGATTATTAATTTATTTGATGTCAGTCATAACAAAGTACTTATAGAAAATTGTACCCACTACCTACATTACATGGAATTTTATCGACCGAAGTAAAGGTCAAGCTACGTCAATGGCGATTATGACAATCTTATTAGTGTTCATGATAAATATAACTATTAGCGGTCATCATATTACAGATTCTAAAGTCTTACACCTACATTTTGTTCGGTAACAACGACTTTGCGTCATTATGTAATAAAATTCTATATCTATTATCTACTTCAATCTTACCGGGCAGATCATAAGAGACATATTGACATGATAATAAGATTAATAAGATAATTTAATTAAGTATCTTAAATCATCAGGCATAATAATTATTATATCTACATTTTAAATTAATCAATCAACCAATTTAAAACCAGCTGATTTGGTCAACACAAAAAGCAGCAACACAGTTTGACTTTGATTTTTTTGTGTTTTTGTGCAAATACCACAAACCTACACATTTAAAAAGAATCACGATGGTATAGGAATCCACGACAGTGCAAGTCGAACTTGACCGATTTTTTTTTAATCATATTACAGCTTATAAGTAATCACATATCCGCCGATAGCTTAACAAGAATTTAGTTATCTGTCATAGGTAGGTATGTTATGTAATTTTGGACATTAAGGGTGCACTCACACACATCAGTCACCGTCACGGCACGTCACCGGACAGGATTAAAAAAAAATATGTATCAATAGTTCTAGTATGACTCTGTTCCCACACGACAGTCGCCGGCACGAAATCTATCAGTGACGTCACCGGTCAGGCACGTCAAATAATCTTTCCATACATGTATCATACTTTTATCCCCACTCACCCGGTGCCGTCACGTCTCAGTTCAGTCAGCGTCGTGCTACCGTCAATTGCTACATGTTCTCTAGCGTGACACACGTCTAATCACTGACTAACCTGATGTATGTGTTCAATGATTCAGTCAAACCGGCGACGTGACTGACGGACAACATGACGGTGACTGGTGTTTGTGGATACGTACACGAACCGTCACCGATCAGTCATCGGTGACTTGACGGTGACTGATGTGTGTGAGTGCACCCTAAACATGATAAAAAATAAAATTATGCGTAGGTTCAAAATTACTATCAAAATGTTAGTTGAATTTTGTACCTAATAGTTGTGTTTTCAATATTATTATATAATTTTGTATAAACAAATACCTATTATATTCTAATTTTTAAAGAATGGACTGCTCATTCAACTATAATATTATAAAATAAAAACTAGCATACCTACCTACGTAACGTTAAAAGTAGGTAACGTTCGTTTTTGCGAACATAACATTCAGAAAAAATATCATCAGAATATGAGCACCTGCCTTAAATACAATATACCTAACTAATTCCTAACAATACAGTAGGTAGGTAGGTAATTAAATTAATAATTTATGTGTAAGGAACTACTATTATTTTCCTTTCAATTTCATAACAATGATCATGAGTTACAAACGTTGACCTATTTATTATGTATTACATATTATGATTCACGCATAACTGCGAAGCACATGACAAAGGAAATCTTAAACGTAGGTACCTACTTAACATTTATATGCTGGAATACATGTCTATGATTGTAAGTGTATAGTACCCCTCATTATATCTTGCATTTATAAATATGTATGTATTTAGATTTCATTCACCTCAGTTCTTGTGCCTTTCCGTGACATTGGCTCTAGCTTCATACCTACGCTAACGCACGTGGCTTTTTCATGACAATCTTCGTTGAGGACTCTGAACCTCACTTCAAACACCAAAGAAAATGACTAATCCGAGTAAAATAGAAATATGAATTTACGGTTGTATAATAGGTAAGTATATACTAAGGACTTGGATCGCACATCAGACTTGATAATCAACACTAGTGATTTTAATAGAATAATATTTTATTAAACTGCAAAATATGACATACCAATAGCCATTATTTATTTTCTTATTCAATCACTGAACAAATCCAAAGTGCCAAAATTCGCATGGAGCTGAAAATTAATACGAATGTTCGGAATACATTTTATAAATGAAAATTGAAAATGCAAAAAAATCTCAAGCATGTAAATGCATATGGTTTTTTAGGCAAACGGTATACCTACCTAGTCTGATAAAAATTAGTTTGACAAACAAGATTTTTTTTCACTTTGAAAGAATGATTACTAAACACAGAAAATATTCCTGAAAATAAAACTGATAATGACGAAAATGTTCTAATACCTAATTCAATTTTTGCCTAAATGTTTCTATTTTTTCGGTAATTTGACTGGATATAGTAGGTATTTCAACTTTAATTTGAAGTCAACAAATAAAGTCATTATATAAATCCTTGGTTTAGTCAAAGCATATAGGTATATGATTTATCATCAATATTTTTAAAATCTAATTGAATTCGTGTTTACGATACATCCAAATCCACCTACCAAGGATTTTTTATGCCCAGTTTTACTTAAGTATATCAGTGTTAAATTTACAAAAAAAAAATACAATAATATTGTGATTCATAATAACAATAAGTGTCTTCAACGGAACTTCTTAGAAAAAAAATGTAAAAAAAAATCTTCCAAATTTTAAAAATAGCTTAACTAACTTTTTCATTCGACTGTCTTACACGTTAATAACCGCAGATATACCTACCAATGGAATTTAACAGTGTAGTGTGGGGCACTTTTAAAAACGTCCTCTAATAGGTACAGAACCTCAGCACTACTAAAACTAGAGCAGGCTCCAAGGAGATGTTCGTTTGCATAAATAGCGGACCTAAATCTGACTTCTGATATATATTGTATAGATCCCAGACATCCTATAGACAGATGTTGCCAACCAGTTTTGTGGTCCCCCTCCCCGCACCCCGGTAATTAAATATGGCATACAAAGAAAAAAATAAACATTTCCAAAACATGCCGCGTGGGGTATCAAATGAAAGAGCTTATTGAGTAGATCACGAATATATAGCATACTATAACATTTCTTACACTTTCTCTAAGATTTTTTAGAAAATTTACGAAAATGGTCCATTTTTGAGTTAACTTTAAACCACTAAAGATTGAAAACTCATGAATATATTTTTTAAATTATTATTGCACGCGCGCATTTACACGCGGCATGTTTTGGAAATGTTTATTTTTTTCTTTGTTTGCCATATTTAATTACCGGGGTGCGGGGAAGGGGACCACAAAACTGGTTGGCAACATCTGTCTATAGGATGTCTGGGATCTATACAATATATATCAGAAGTCAGATTTAGGTCCGCTATTTATGCAAACGAAACTCCACTGAGAGTCCGGTCTAAACTATTCGGACAGGACCTGACAGGACGATATTTTAAAATACCTATGTATTTTAAACTCAAAATTAAGTAAGTACATATTTATAAAAAAGTTATTATAATTCTTGATAAATGCGTACCTAAATATTATCTATCCCACTAGGTCGATTAAAAAATTCAATGTTTATTAAAATATTTGTCTATGTTAAAATAAAAGAATAGAAAATTTAACGAGCTTTTGAATTCATATAAACTTCATAAAAATAGAATGAAGAATTTCATAAACAAATGTTAATCTCGAATCTTGATGAAAATTTTATATACATATTTTAATTTTAATAAGTAGGACTAAAAAGTAAACATAAAACAATACCTAATCAAAAAACCGATGACACCAAACTTGAACACTAGTCTTTGCACTTCTTCGTTTTATATCCAAGGGAGTATAATGCACTTATTTCGTAAACAAATGCACACGCCGATTTTACAAATACAAAAAAAGATACGTGTTGATTATATCGAATACGCTTACAAACTGCTGAATGGCGTGTTCACAGTCGCTCGCCACTCACGTTACCGTGATACGTTGGTGTTGCAGATTACGTGACGTCGAATGATTGTACGCACACTAGTACGTACACATAGTATCATTCCACAGAGCCCTGCTTCAGGGAAACCGACCGGCCCAATACGCGTGTTGGATGGCGTGATGTCGTACCACTCCGTTATGAAAGTCACTTGAGTAGAACGAGCTCAGTCTAATTATTGGTTATCAATACTTTTTCATAAATTATGATAAATATTAAATATCATATGGTAGGTATTCTTTTGTTTCTTTTCAAAATATGTAAAAGATATGAAATATCAATTTTAAAAAGCGCTTATCTTATTGCGCTTATTAAATTACAGCTAATCTGAATGTATGATTATTAATAATAATTATTAATACTGCCTTTGATATTATATCAAGTTCTTGCTCATAAATTAATTCAGTAAAAAAAATATTTTTTTATTTTATTATGTTAAAGCACATAATTATATTTACCTAATATTTTAGTTAGTAAATTTGGCTTTGTTTCTTTAGAAAATTACCTTAAAATATAATTATTTCCTCTTGATTATAATTGGAATGTAGGTACATATTACACGTATATTATGTATTGTTGACTTTCACCTAGGTCCTAGAATCTATTTTTATTAATTTATTACTTTAAATGTATATTTAAATTTATAATTCAAATTATTGACTTGCATTATTTTTTCCCCTCAAAAGGTGATTCAAGAATCGGTTTGATCAAGGCTATTTATGAAATCAAATTTTTAAATGGCAAAGCGCCTTATTCGTCTATTAATGGGTGTGTCATGACGTTGTGTTTACGAGACATTTATCTACTTGCCTCCTGCGTATTATTAAAATTTACAAGGCCAGTATTTTGTAGTCGATAATAGAAGGCATATAATACTGAACCGTATTCTATTTACGTTAAGCATCACATTTGTTCTGATACCCCATTTAAATTTTAGCACACTAGTAACACAACAATTCTTCGTGCAGTAAATTCTAATGCGCATTTTGCAAAGTATTGGCAGCACTATATAGAAAAACAAAAACATGTTTTGCATTATGTAACTGAATCATAGTAATAAGTAAACAAGTTAAATACTTCCTTCTCCATTGAGAGCTATGTAAATACCAAAGATTTTGGACGATTTCGATGTGGAAAACTAAACACCAACGAATATTATTTTTCTGATAAAGATTTTTTTTTGAAATCAAGTTCTCCAACTGAGTAATCTACTGAACCGCTTTCCATTCTGTTTTCTATCTAGGTACATACAAAGTTACAGCACAGTTACAGGTATACTAAATCGAGTGCGTAGGTATATATTAGATATAAATAGTTTACATAAATTTTATCCTTATCAGTTTTCAAAATATTTTAAATTTTATTATTTTTTTTATCAACTCGGTTTTCAGTTCTCAGGGCAGAGATTTTGAAACGTGAATGTATTTTTCACTATTTAAAAATTTCATGAAAAAAATAATTAATATATACATATGTCAATGTCATGTCATGTCACCGTCACGTCAGTTATCATCACGAAACGCCACGACACGTAATAGTCTGGGATCCATCGCCCATTTTTGCAAGTGATTACTATCAAGCTAATTTTTCGTGAGTTGCTTTATTTTGATGAGATGCCCAATAATTTCATGTACGAAACTCTCGATTGTGGTAGCTACCAGAGGAAACAAGGATAAAATATTTTGATTTGATGGTTCTCAAATATTAGTTACAAACTGAATGTTTTTTTTTGTTCAATCTCAAGATAATTATCTAAATTATTCGAAAAAATATTTGTTCTACAAAATCTATGGTTTGATCAAAGAGTCCCCCTTTCCAATGTGTATCGATAACGAAGTCATCATAAATGATTACTAACCAGCAGATTTTTTTATTTTCACTTATTTAATACTTATATAATTCAACAGACATATTGTCCTACAAATTGCGTAATAAATATTTGAGAACCGTCAAATCAAAATTTTTTATCCTTGTTACCTCTGTAAGCTACCACAATCGAGAGTTTCGTTCATGAAATTATTGGGCATCTCATCAAAATAAAGCTACTCACGAAAAATTAGCTTGATAGTAATCACTTGCAAAAATGGGCGATGTATCCCGGACTATAACTAACTTTCCGCCCTTACGCTGAAGCATTAAGATTTAAAAGAGTTAATTTGTTTGTATGTTTGGACGCGCTTATCTCGAGAACTGTTGGACCGAATTAAAATTTCTGTCACCGTTAGAAATTTACGAGGGGCGTTCTATGTATTTTCGGTATTGGGGAGATTTAATATTAAGTACCTACTATAAGAATTATACATACCGAGACCGAATTTCGTTAAAACTAGATTTCCGCCCGCGGCTTCGCCCGCGTTTTCAAAAGAAAACCCGCATAGTTCCCGTTCCCGTCGGATTTCCGGGATAAAACCTATCGTATGTGTTAATCCAAGTTACCCTCTATATGTGTGCTAAATTTCATTGTAATCGGTTCAGTAGTTTTTACGTGAAAGAGTAACAAACATCCATATATCCATACGAACTTTCGCCTTTATAATAGTATTAAGATATTAAGATTAAGATATATCATTAGGTAAATTATCTGAGGGTAGTCATATAAAATTTCATGTTTTTCAACTTCGTTCGTTTGTTTGCGACCCAGTCCACTAAACAAGGAAAAAAACATGACGTGTGATGTGTGTGTGAGAGAGAGACAGACAGCGAAATATAAAGATTATTTCACTATCGACCATGCAGAAGGGTATTTAAAAAATGTGTGCGTGTACTAGTGTCTAGTGTACACACGTAAGAAATGAAACTTCTTTATAACCTTATTTTTCATAAAATAATTTACTATACCTATTAGTCTAAGATCCCACCGCAGGATCAGTGCGTTCATCGGTTTTTTGCTGAAAACCGAATTTTTATGTATATTTATAATTAGGAGAATATATATCGACTAGGTTGCCAGTCAAAATCTGGCCGCAAGCATGTTTAATTAAAATTTAAAATTTTTCTAATCGATTTTTGGGAAAAAATTCGTTCACTTGTTTTTTGAATAAAATGTAGTCTACATCACGTCAAATGATATAAAAATTCTAAAAAATCACGGTTGCCGCTTTTCACCTGGCCGCAACATCTTGGCAGCCTGGTGCAAACAGGTATGATTTCGATTCATTTTTACGTTCATAACGCACATTTATGAATCATATATCAAATTAAAGCTAATTTTTTTCTATTTATTATCATGGTTGCCTAATTAAATCCCGCCGCAAATAAGGGTTGCTGGCTTTTAAAAATTATAAATATAGGATTAGTGCGTTCATCGTTTTTTGCTGAAAACTGAATTTTTATTACATTTTATTCAAAAAACAAGTGAACGAATTTTTTTCCCAAAAATCGATTAGAAAAATTTTAATTAAACATGCTTGCGGCCAAATTTTGACTGGCAACCTAGTCGATATATATTCTCCTAATTATAAATATACATAAAAATTCGGTTTTCAGCAAAAAACCGATGAACGCACTGATCCTGCAGCCGGATCTCGTACTATATGCAACTTTACAGAAATACGACGAATCACTCGTGGTAGGGATAAGAAAAAGATGGCGCGTAACGGAAAAATGTCACGCTTAACGAAAAAATGTTACACTAAATTTTTTTCCAACCCCGATAAAGAAGTTTCACTTCAAAAAAGGCAGGGAAAGTAATTGGGACAACCACGGCGGTTTTCAAAGAAAAATCAAGAAGTTGCCCTTGATGTTTGAGTGAAGCAATGAAAAGAAAGCTGGCAAAGAAAGTGCAGTTTCCTCACAACAAGGCACCACTTCAAAAAATACCTCAACTCTCCCATATTTTTTTATGTAAGTAATAGAAAACTTATATAAAGGTTTTATCTTTTTTCTTACAAAATGTACCAAAAATACATTTTTTTTTGACAACAAATTATTTGAAAGAATTAAAAAAATTCATAGAGAAAACAAGTATAACATGCTTCTTCTCTTTCTTTCTTCTCCACTGGATAAAACAATCTTACAAATCACAATCACAACCAAATATTTGTAAATTGTTATTATTGTACATAGAATTTAGAATAGCATGCGTCAGTATATATTATACACTACTTGATTTGTGTAGCAAATTCATGAATAAGGGATATTGTAGAAGTATTATTGATGATGTTCTGTTACTATTGATTAAGTAGAACACAGTTTAAAGTTTTTTTTTATATATTATTCCTTAAAGTACGAGAATAGTTCTTATACAGAGAAAACATAAACATGTACCGCGGACGTAGCCAGAGTGAACCGCTAGTCCAAAATAAAATAAACTAAGGATCAATACACAATCCAATAGGCAATATCCATTATCCATTTAACTTTGTCATAACTCCTTTAAGAGCATATACGCACTATGCGGGTAGCCGCATTGCGGGTAGCCGTCCGGCTGAGCGCAAGCACAATTATGTACGTAATATTCATTTCTATGCGCACTGTGCGGTCTGCGGTAGCCGCATCGCATACGCATACGCTCGTATACGCTCTTCGATTCACATTATCTCAGGTGTATGCCCAAATTGAATTATATTATTAACATAAAGCAACATAGATGTGTAGTATTAAATGTGTTTATAGGAATAGTGAACTGATAAAAAGTGAACTGGCCAATATATATATATATATCTTTACTAGCGGTCCGCCCCGGCTTCGCCCGTGGTACATATGAAAAATAGATGCCGATTCTCAGACTTACCAGATATGCACAGAAAATTTCATGAGAATCGGTCCACCCGTTTCGGAGGAGTATGCAGACTAACATTGTGACATGAGAATTTTATATACCTATAAGATAACAATTATCAAATAAACAACAGTAGTTATTATGCATTCATCAGATAATATACAGCTGTTTATTTAATGACTCATATACCATATATTTGAAATTTATTTTGGTTATACATATATTAGTTAAAATTAAAACTATCACTTGACAAACATATGATACTAAAAATTTTCAAAGCAATTAAAATAGTAAATAAGCCATTATAATTATAATAAACTCATCAAAAATTGTTAAGAGAGTATTAATTTATCAGAGGTTCTGACAAAGTATCAAAATATTTAATGATATTACTCTACAGTTACAATTATTAGAATAGTTATTTTTAATTAAGAAAGTCTTATATATTATAGAAAACTTTAGTACTTATGAGAAATATCAAAAATACATGTTGGTTCTTCTTTTTTAATAACTAGGTAGTTATATAAAATTTATAAACCTGCATCAAGGTAGATTGTATAGAATATAGATAAATTAAAATATCTATATTTACATTCAGTACATACCTACCAGCCACAAATTAAAAACAAATACATTCAGATACCTACAATTTAACAAATCGGAACTTCTGTATCCTACTACCCTATAATTATGTACCCTATAATTCGCTGGAATCACGAATATTATACATATAATATTTTACACTCATGTTTAAAAACATAAGTTATATTTATATTACTGGACCCTCACTTTTCGCTCGCGAAATTGCTCTGTAAAATGTTATTTTCCTTTGTTTATCCTCTGCTATATACCTATTCGAAAAATTGAAATAAATTTTTTACTTACGTTATCGATGATAATTTTTCTGAGCTAACACTGTATAATAACAGACACTATAAGTTATTTTTGGTGAAATACTATTTTTTAAAACACAGAACAAAGAATAATCACTATCATCTAGAACAGCGCTTCTTGATCTAGAAATTAGAAATCGTCAGACGTCAAATCGCACAGTCCACAGACTACATAGTTAATAGACCACAACACTTAGACAGATAATTATTTTTTTTTTGGGATTTAGGTTTGCAGATTAAACAAAAATTTAACAAAGTGGTAAAAATTAATAAATAATAATAATAATGAATCAGTTATTTTCATAAATATTTCAAAATTAAGGTAAGGTGTTTGCTAATAACACACTGACAACACCATCAAAAATCTGTCATAAAAGTTTTATAGAATGAGGGCGTTATTTTCGAACTAGGTCCGACCCCAAGAAACTTATATCTAATACACTGGAGATTTCAGTATTAACTAGAAAATATTAACTTGTAACAAGAAAATATGACGTTGAATGACGCCTGTATGTTTTTTTTATCCCTTTCACACCTAACTTGGCAAGTGGGCAAGCTTCTTGTCCGACCCCAAGGGCTCAGACCCACGTCTAAGCCACAGTCTAGGCGTATGTGCACTGCACTGCAGCGTAGCGACGCGACAAAACAAAATATTCTTCCTATGAAATTCTATGAGGTATACGCACTACGCGACAAGTGTTAACAATTTCCTCATGCAGCTTTTCCAAACGGCTATGAACTGGGGAACTTGAAGAAGAGAGCATATTCCTACCTGAAAGGCTGGCCACATACTCACTATGTCTCTGGCACTGCGGGTACTTGGTGGGTACATATGGGTGACGTGGAGCACTTACCACCTGACGCGTCTGCTCTTGCCTCCTCTTGCATAAAAAAAAAGTTATGTAACTAGGTAAGTTATCGAGACAGTGCATCTAAAAATGTTTGTTTTGATTAAATATGATCTGTTGGTTTGTACTGTGGTATGTACTAATGGTTGATTTCTCCCTTTAGTACATACCACACTTATACCTATACCACTTTCCCTCTGCGGAAGTTTATCAAAAACGGTCCGAGCGAGAGGTTACCCAACGGGAAATGGTCTTTGTCTAACGTTTTGACAACTCAATCAAAATCAATGATTGATTGATGTTTGGAATGGTAGATTTATCCTACTATATTGTTACGCGGGACTGTAACGATGCTTCTATGCTTGGTAAATTTAAGAAGTGTTTTCCTCTTTAAATAAAGTGAAATGTGTTTATTTGCATACTGATATGTTTATTTTACTATGGCGTTGATGCTGGAAATTTTGATTTCTTTATAATAGACGATGAGTTTACGATACTGAAAGTTTTTAGACATTAGAAAAATCGTACTGTTGTAGGTAATAGGTACAGTCAATAGTATTTTAATTCTTCTTCCTTAAGCCTTACTTTTCTTTTTTTTTAACATTTATACATAGGTAGGTAATACACGATGCACCTGACATGCACATGAAATGACACCTCGGGATAAGCTTGCTTCCGTATGCAATTGCAATCGGCCCATGCGGAGTAAGTAACTTTACCTCGTGAAGCTTTGTATTTAAAGTTAATTTGCATCACCTTTCATTAGTCACCTTGGTATCTTTTATATATCTATACTAATATTATAAAGAGGAAAAGTTTGTAAGTATGTATGTAAGTATGTATGTATGTATGTATGGTTTTCACGCAAAAACTACTGGACCGATTTCAAAAATTCTTTCACCATTAGAAAGCTGCATCTTTACTGAGCAACATAGGCTATATTGCATTTTCAAAAAAATTAGAGATCCTTACCAAAAATGCAATAATGTAACCCAAGGTGTAAAAAAATCCTCAATAAAACTTCTGTCATCGCGTGCGCTGCGGAATCTATTGAAGATAGAACAAAAAAATGTTCTACGGTATTATAGAATGGATCAATATCTACAAGAAAGTCCGCGATACCATATGTCCATCTTCAGTAGTTATGTTACTACAACAACTTTTTTACGTTTTCAAAGTAAATAGAAGTGCCGACAGTAATCAAACCATGTTATCGATACACATATATTAATCCTTATCCCATTAAATGATGTTTTATTATAGACTGTTTCAATACCAGCAAAATACTTTTTAAATGAAAAGAATTGGATATTCCATTCAAAAGATATAACGAATTTTTAAAAGTGTCAATCTACAGAAAATAGTAGGTATACTGTTCGAGCAAGCCGTAGTGCGGGGGTCATGGAGGAATTCTACCAATATGCGTCTTGACGGAACACAGTGGGGTTTTGGTCGGTAGGAATCCGACATAACCCACGGCCCCTCCCCCGGAGGCCGTGGGTATCTATGAAAGATTTCCCCACTAAAACAAAAAAAAAAAAAGGCCGTAGTGCGGGACGGGGTAAAGGTGATTTTCATGTCCGACCTATAGTAGACTTTTCACTGTAAAGATATCGCTATCTATGCGGGTGAAACCGCAGGGCATTGCTAGTTTACTATAAGAAAATAAATACGATGCAATAGAGAAATAAACATTTACTTACCTAGGTAAAAAACATTTACTTAGGTACAAAAGTTGATCTCTTTTTAATTCTTTAATACTAGGTTAGCAGTGTGGTTGGTGAGAATCTAATGCTAAATAAATAACCTTAGCAGGTACTATATTAAGACTGTTATGAAAATAAAACTAAAATAAATGTTAATGATGTTTTTTGCTTGTTTACTATATATAGAACTAGACAGCTTCATTCTATGTATGTATAATACGATTATATGATAGTAGATTCTCGGGATAACGTTTAGTCTCGGCTATTTTGGGAACAAGCATAGTATGTTACGCAACAGTATGAGTATTATAATATAGAAGGTATTGTTCATATTCCGATAACTGAAGCTATATTAATATAACAAGCAAAACTAGGTTTCTAAACTGAGTTTAGTTTGAGCGTTCTACTGTGTACTTACGAACATTGTTATACTATGAAAGTACTTATACAGTTTTATATTGAAGTAAAACAGCCTTTTCTGTTCCTACCATAAACACTAGCGGTCCGCCCAGGTTTCGCCCGTGGTACATATTTCCCAATAAAAAGTAGCCTATGTCCTTTCTCGGGTATCAAAATATCTCCATACCAAATTTCATGCAAATTGGTTCAGTAGTTTAGGCGTGATTGAGTAACAGACAGACAGACAGAGTTACTTTCGCATTTATAATATTAGTATGGATTATATTACCACTAATAAACATACCCAGAGGCACGCAGGTAAAAGTTTAACCTTAAAAATATTTTTTATACTTCCCTTTATTTTATTCTCAGCAATTAGCAATGCGGATTAATTGCACAATTAAGTTCAAGCTTAACGTAATTTGCATTCAAAAAGGTTATAAAGATAGCGACCACATGTATTTACAATGAATGAATGTACGCGGAAAGCAATTCCAAAGATTTAAATTGGTGCTTCATCACTTAGTTTTTTTGGTTTATTTTTTTTATCTTCGTAAGAAATGTTCTTAAGAAAACAGAGCTCTATATTTACTGTGTATAATTAAATGAAGTCTTACAGTTCAAGAGTATTTTCATAGATAGTATTCAAGCTTTGTATGCCTTTTGTGATTTTACAAATTTATAAGATGGAAAAATCACGTCATAAATGAAACGGTATACAAAAGAAGAATCATTGCTAAGGAATCATAAATTTCTATGTAAATTATTGAAGCTTTGATGGTGTGAGGTAAAATTTATATCTCCTTTTATTACCAAGACGATTATACAGTTATAATAAATACACTTTATTCAACACCAAGTAAATACACGTAAAAAAAGAAACAGACAATATGTTATAAAGCTAAGAAGGCGGCCTTATCGCTACGCTATAAGCGATTTCTACCAGGCAACCTATGGGTAGGATTGTTAATTATAAGAAAGAGGTGAAAATAATAGGTGGTGCAGCAATGAAAATGAATGACAGTTATGTAGAATTTATTGAAATAATAGCAATAATAAATTAATAACCGACTCGACCTTGAACCAAATTCACGTGAAGTTAATCAAATATATATCTATCTTCTTGTATTGCGGTGTTTGAAGTTAATTTTATTTTGAAACGGCTCCACTCATGAAATTTTGTGTTTCACGTATCTGAGAATCGGAAAACATCTATTTTTCATTCTCCTAAATGACAAGAGTAAGGCAGCATTTGCCGAGACAGCTTATATATATAATATTATATAAGATACTTTATTAAAGCCTAAAGAAAACAAAACACAATGAAACGACTACCATATAGGAAACTTAATAGAGAATGAATTCCAAACAAAAATACCAAAGGTCCATTAATTGAAAGGATGCACTTTAATTCGCCATTCAATTGAAGCCGTTTTTCAACAAATTGCCGTTTGTTTATATCCCGCAGATACATAAAACTAGAGAAAATAAGCTGAATAAATACTTATTTCAGTGACACGTCGTATTGTTGAAGTAGTTTTAGTGCCTTCAATAAAACTGTGATTTGTGTCATGAAAATGTTTTATATGAACAGATTAAATTGTTGAATAAATAGTTCAGGAAGCAAATAATACAATTTGAGGAAGTAATTTATTAAAAATGCAATTTAAAATGTTAGACTACAAGCCCGCATAAGAAAAAATATGGGTCAAATGAACCACCAGGGAACATATCTAGAACCTTAGATCTAGAACGGTAGAAGAGCAAAAAATAATAAGATTCATCACTATGCCGTCACTTGTAAGCTGTCCAACTGAGTGCAGATGAGAATTGAAAAGTACAGGTAGAATCGGTAAATTTTGGTCATATATTTTTGTACGGCATTCTTAACCATCGATAGATCCATTAAAAATAATAAGAAACCGCTCAGTGCCGTACAAAAATGGTGGTCCACCAAGTCGGAATTTTTATTTAATTTCCGAGAGTTACCGGGGGTAAATTTGGTCATTTGACCATGTACGGCATCTGTGTCATACTATTGCTATACTGCTTTTAATCCATTATTCCGCAACGCCGTACAAAAATCATGGGGAAAAGGGGAAAAAATCGAGAGTTGCAATCCCTCTCTTTCCCCACTCCAGGGGGTCATTTGACTAAGTACGGCTTCGGTTCCAAAACATTATCTAGCACTCAAAAGTACTATTAAAAGCAATGCCGTCAAAAAATAATTGTTCTTTTAAATGTACACCAATAATCATCTTAATTTCATCGAATTCTTGATATAAAGAGCTGTAAGGTCATTTGACCCTGTACGGGAACTTTTTTTTTAACATGATATTGTAAAATTCAATTGTTGTATAGTATTGCCGTTCAAAAGAAACCGTTCTAAAAAAAGTTATAGAGAAATGCAAAACCAGAAATTTTGTTAAAGTTTAAACATCGTAGATTAATGAAATATAATAGTTTTCTACACTTTATTCGTTGTTTTAAATAGTATTAACATAGATAAATTAGGAAAAAACGATGCCGTACATTTTTGTGCAGACCACATCTTTTAGGCTGATGAAAGCGACGAAAGTTACAATTTTAAGGGTGCTTTATGGCCATTTGATACAGTACGGCATTAACATATTTTTACTCAACTACGGCAAAGCAAAAGGAGGGTTATGGTTTTGACAGGTCATGTATGCATGTTCATCTATTCCCTCGTAACTTCTAAACTACTTATCAGAATTCGACAAATGACATATCATTAGAAGCGTCTGAATTGTTCACTGGATAACCAGCGACCAGCTAGCTAAAGGCTATATGGGGTTTCACAAAATCTAATGTGGCGCCCTCTAGCGGACAAAACATACAGAGTAAAAAAACAAAGTTAAGATAAATATGTCGTGTTTGGTATCATTTGAAAGCGCTTTACTTATTTATTTTTATTTATTTATTTAGACATACCAACAGAGTACACATAAAAATTATAACAATTAGATCTTAACAACTAACGAATATTAATGTGATGTATACACCAATTACAGGTATGCACAAGAAAACTTATACATATAATTACGTTACTGTTATTTTAAGTGCTTAAATAAATTTAATTACAAAAATAAAAATAAATAAATATGTAAATCGTTAAACATTTTTTTTTACTGAATTTTTGTACCAAACAAGAATTTAGTAATTTTTTTGCGAAAAACTACAAGTGAATCAAAATTTATGTCTATTATACCACCCAACGACTTACATAGGTCATTAAAAGTACTACATATACGAGTTACTGGAGAGTTTCTACCAACATTATTACGATAATTTGGAAGGTCAAAAACTTTAAAAACAGGATAACGTGGTAATTTATTTGGTACAGCAAACCTAACTAGACTTAAGATTTGCGGGCTATGATTTATATTTCTGAGGATTTTAAACAGGAACATAGTATCGCGCAACAATCTACTATCTAATCAATCAATCAATCTAATCTATTTACTTGTACATTTTGAATATGTATATATTACTAGCATTTGCTTGTGACTTTACCTGTATTCATGGGCTGATTGCATATAATTCACATCTTTTCGTTCATAGCTTTTTTATTAGTTCATCAATTTAACGGAGTCCATTCCACCTGACTCCAACTTTCCAAGGTGATAATTAACCACCTCGAGCTTCTTAATATTAATGTATATTTATATTTTATTATCAAAATATAAAGCAAACCTTTCGTTATATGGATTTTTTTCTTTTTCAGATTTTTCCCCTTTGAACCAACGAAAATGTACGGCACATGAAAAAATATTATCTATGCATAAAATACTTTAAAAATAAATTTATTTCGTGTTGTGTCAAATGACCCCCTGGAGTGGGGAAAGAGAGGGGATTACAACTCTCGATTTTTTCCCCTTGTCCCCATGATTTTTGTACGGCGTTGCGGAATAATGGATTAAAAGCAGTATAGTAATAGTATGACACAGATGCCGTACATGGTCAAATGACCAAATTTACCCCCGGTAACTCTCGGAAATTAAATAAAAATTCCGACTTGGTGGACCACCTTTTTTGTACGGCACTGAGCGGTTTCTTATTATTTTTAATGGATCTATCGATGGTTAAGAATGCCGTACAAAAATATATGACCAAAATTTACCGAGTCTACCTGTACTTTTCAATTCTCATCTGCACTCAGTTGGACAGCTTACAAGTGACGGCATAGTGATGAATCTTATTATTTTTTACTCTTCTATCGTTCTAGATATGTCCCCTGGTGGTTCATTTGACCCATATTTTTTTCCTATGCGGGCTTGTAGTCTATGTGTTTAACAAAAATTTTTTTTGAATAAATATCGATCACAGGACGACATTTTCAGGTTTTTTTATTTAATGACTCATAATTATTTTTAACTACAATAATAATAATCATATATTTTACTGATGTGTGTATTTTTAAAAGGAGGAAGCAGTAAAGGGATAAAACTATATAATATATTCACAAGAAAACAAAGAGCCTAAACAACTAACAAAAACATCAACACCATCCATTCAACGCCCAAAAAAGCATATTCTCTGAATAAGGTCGCAAAGTCTCTATAGTGACTTCTGAAGCGGCATTTAGTTTCAAGCTGATGCTTATTTGCATAATCGACATTTCCTCAGGTGCATTGGCAGCTGATTTAAGTTCCCCGCCAAGTGTCATGTCCTTAACGTATAAGGTACTGACCATTTTATAATAGTCCGAGTGCTGGCTGGGGATTTTCCTGGAATATTATATTTATGAAAAAAAAAATAAGTAGAAATAGATGTGATATTGACGTTTTATTAATTGCTGTGTACATACTGTACGATTTTTGACGTGACAACGTCTTATAATTCGATAGAGCCGGCTGCACGCTCGAAAAAACATGACTCATGCGGCGTTACCTCGCTCTGAGGCGTTCCATGTAAGGCTTGAAGTGCAAGCGAGAGCGCGGAACGAGCGACAAAGAAGCACAATCGGACGTTGTCACGTTCTACTATCTTGTTGTTAATTGCATCGTTGATGAAGAATTTAGATTGTAACATTTTTTTAAATTGTGTTTGTTGTTGTTACTTGCTTTTCCTAAAGCAAACTTATATGCTATGGATTATTGCTATATTTAGACAGTTATTGATACAATAATTTCCAATTTCCAACTAAACAGATGACTTAAGAAATACCTACTAACTCTCGCTCTCTGACTATACGTATTTACTGACTAAACAAGACAGGCCTTTGGCGCTTACACGAGCGCCGAGTCTATCGTCTTCAATCGTTTTATTTTTTTATCTCTCAGACTTTAGCAGCTAAAGAGATAACTGATCTTTAACTTGCTGACGGTGTAATAAATTCTATAGAGTCGGGTTATTTTGCTTTCAGTATAAGGGTGACAAATCAACATCGAGCTATGCTGCGCTGTACTGCGCTGTGCTGTGCTGTGTTTCTTAAGCTACGTTTTTTTAACAATTAGGGTGACAAATCAACATCGAGCTATGCTGCGCTGTACTGCGCTGTGCTGTGTTTGGTCAACTCGCTCGTCTAATATTTTAATGAGGATACAAACAACCCATGCTGTGCTGCGCTGTGTGAGGCTACGCTCTGTTTAAAAACGCAGCAGTCTCGAGCGAGGCGCGCTACCCGCCGTGCTGAGCCGCGCTGTGCTGAACTGTGCTATGTTTTTATGGAGCTCTGCCATGTGCGCTGTGTCGAGCTATGCTAGGTTTGGAGCACGCTGCGTGCCCCTCCATCGCCGCATTAAATTCATTAAAATTTTCCTTTTTTTCACGTATGGTGTGAGGTAACAAGCTACCGTGACTGGACTCTTTTAACGACAAAATAACACATAAAATATCCATATCCGCTTCTTCTTCACTTTCATCTTCATCGGATTCAACTATGTCGTAATGTTTACGTTTTTTTGAAAATAGGGTCATAATTGACGAGATAAACGACTACACGAGCTGCTGATTACTTTATACTGAGCTAGATTGTTTAGGATGTACTGAAACAAAATAGTATTGATCATACTTAGTTTATTAATTATTTTATCGACTTATAGTCTATCACAAATCAGTCCTCGAATTTGAGATGTTTTTCTTAAGTACTAGGGAAAACTAAATTAAAAACAGAACTTATTTTTCAAAACAAAATAAACTTCTAAATAATAATAATAAACATATATTTATTACAACAAAGCACATAATATTTATCTATGTTTGGCTTAGTTTTGAGCCTTGTCTGTCCATCTTTTCCCAAGTAAAAATCACTGGAACTTCACTGTGTTTTTCCTCAGATATCTCTTCATTGTCATCGTCTTGCTCGGTTTCGTATGTCTCTTCTTGTACCTCCACGTTGTCTTCCACCTCACTGTCATTTTCGTCTTCATAGCAGAACCAGAACTTGATTCTTCCAGCAACAATCTGATTTGATCATCGTTCATTTTGACATGAAGTATGGCCTAAAAAATTGGCCAAAATATAATTTAGAGCAACATTCATACATATATTTTACTATACATACTTCATAAAGAATTCAAAGTCTGTAAAAATATATAAATGTACAAAATATATAATATTAATACTTACACAAAAAGTTACTTATACTCGCGTCGGTCTCATGGACCGATTGGCGCCAAATGCAAAAAAAAAATCGCACACACACGTGAACTTCTGCCGACCACTCGACGTGCACTAAAATGAAGTTAGCCCCAAATCCGGAAACTAGCAAGGAACTCGACTTCACAGGATTTACCTGCATAAAAATATGTAATTACGAAAATGTGTTTCGTCGGTCTCACAGACCAACGCGCGAGTATAGGAAGGTTAAAAAACGTAGCTTAAGAAACACAGCACATCACAGCGCAGTACAGCGCAGCATCGTTTAATTGTTAAAAAAACGTAGCTTAAGAAACACAGCACAGCACAACGCAGTACAGCGCAGCATAGCTCGATGTTGATTTGTCACCCTTAAGGGTGACAAATCAACCTCGAGCTGTGCTGCGCTGTACTGCGCTGTGCTGTGCTGTGTTTCATAAGCTACGTTTTTTTAACAATTAAACGATGCTGCGCTGTACTGCGCTGTGCTGTGCTGTGTTTCTTAAGCTACGTTTTTTAACCTTCCTATACTCGCGCGTTGGTCTGTGAGACCGACGAAACACATTTTCGTAATTATTTTTATGCAGGTAAATCCTGTGAAGTCGAGTTCCTTGCTAGTTTCCGGATTTGGGGCTAACTTCATTTTAGTGCAGGTCGCGGCGTGGTCGGCAGAAGTTCACGTGTCATAGCATTTGGCGCCAATCGGTCCGTGAGACCGACGCGAGTATAGGTGCAAGTTTTTGTGTAAGTATTAATATTATATATTTTATACATTTATATATTTTTTAAGACTTTGAATACTTTACGAAGTATGTATAGTAAAATATATGTATGAATGTTGCTCTAAATTACATTTTGACCAATTTTTTAGGCCATACTTCATGTCAAAATGAACGATGATCAAATCAGATTGTTGCTGGAAGAATCAAGTTCTGTTTATGCTATGAAGACGAAAATGACAGTGAGGTGGAAGACAACGTGGAGATACAAGAAGAAACATACGAAACCGAGCAAGACGATGACAATGAAGAGATATCTGAAGTTCCCATGATTTTTACTTGGGAAAAGATGGACAGACGAGGCTCAAAACTAAGCCAAACATAGATAAATATGTGCTTTGATATGTTTATTATTATTACTTAGAAGTTTATTTTGTTTTGAAAAAGAAGTTCTGTTTTTAAAGTGAAACTTTTATTACATCGTCTCAAACTTTTTGGTCTTGGCAGCCGACCGTCACGCGACATGCGCTACACAAAGCAGTGTTCGGAACCGTTCGAACAGTTTCACTTTTACCGTGGTTTCATAAAACCACACAACATTTTTTTAGTTTAGCTTAGTTTAGCCGGGCGGCCGGCCGGTACCGCCGCAAACGCTACGTCCCGCAATTTTTAAATCTGTAATATCTTCGAAAATATTCACTTAAATCATACGGTGTAAAGGGCCATAATATATTAAATGAACAATGTATTCCAGGTATTTAATTGGTTAAGGATTAATGCTGTATTGGTTAAAATCGCTTCGAAAATTAGCCATTATTTGTCGTAAAAAGTAAATGACAAAAATAAGTTATTGTGGGTTATCCATAAGAGATAGACATATACCATCGCGGACTTTTCTGTAGACCTTTTCAATGTGTATAAATACTTAGTACATTATTTTGATAAAACTCGTAGGGCGTTCAGCCTGCGTTTGCAATGTAAGCGGAATAAATGTAATTTTTTACGACATCACATTAGAAACCTCAAAAATAACAGTACTTCTCCACTATTTAATGGATTTTATTATACATATAAACCTTCCTCTTGAATCACTCTATCTATTAAAAAAAACTGCATCAAAATCCGTTGCGTAGTTTCAAAGATTTAAGCGTACAAAGGGATATAGGGACATAGGGACGGAGAAAGCGACTTTATTTTATACTATGTAGTGATAAGCTCGACACAGCGCAGCATGGCAGAGCTCCATAAAAACATAGCACAGTTCGGCACAGCGCGGCTCAGCACGGCGGGTAGCGCGCCTCGCTCGAGACTGCTGCGTTTTTAAACAGAGCGTAGCCTCACACAGCGCAGCGCAGCATGGTTTGTTTGTATCCTCATTAAAATATTAGACGAGCGAGTTGACCAAACACAGCACAGCGCAGTACAGCGCAGCATAGCTGGATGTTGATTTGTCACCCTAAACGATGCTGCGCTGTACTGCGCTGTGCTGTGCTGTGTTTCTTAAGCTACGTTTTTAACCTTCCTATACTCGCGCGTTGGTCTGTGAGACCGACGAAACACATTTTCGTAATTATTTTTATGCAGGTAAATCCTGTGAAGTCGAGTTCCTTGCTAGTTTCCGGATTTGGGGCTAACTTCATTTTAGTGCAGGTCGCGTGGTCGGCAGAAGTTCACGTATCATGGCATTTGGCGCCCATCGGTCCATGAGACCGACGCGAGTATAGGTGCAACTTTTTGTGTAAGTATTAATATTATATATTTTGTACATTTATATATTTTTTAAGACTTTGAATACTTTATGAAGTATGTATAGTAAAATATATGTATGAATGTTGCTCTAAATTATATTTTGACCAATTTTTTAGGCCATACTTCATGTCAAAATGAACGATGATCAAATCAGATTGTTGCTGGAAGAATCAAGTTTTGGTTCTGCTATGAAGACGAAAATGACAGTGAGGTGGAAGACAACGTGGAGGTACAAGAAGAGACATACGACACCGAGCAAGACGATGACAATGAAGAGATATCTGAAGTTCCCGTGATTTTTACTTGGGAAAAGATGGACAGACAAGGCTCAAAACTAAGCCAAACATAGATAAATATGTGCTTTGATATGTTTATTATTATTACTTAGAAGTTTATTTTGTTTTGAAAAAGAAGTGCTGTTTTTTTTCCCTAGTACTTAAGAAAAACATCTCAAATTCGAGGACTGATTTGTGATAGACTATAGGTCAGTAAAATAATTAAAAAACTAAGCATGATCAATATCACTATTTTGTTTCAGAACATCCTAAACTTTAAAAAAATTGTTATAGTTGTCGGTTTTCTTAGTAAATATATATAGTGTAGGGGTAAACACTATCGGTCTGTGACACCGTGAGCGAGTATAGGTGTTACAAAAATTGGCGCGAGTATAGGAAGGTCTAACAATCTAGCTCAGTATAAAGTAATCAGCAGCTCGTGTAGTCGTTTATCTCGTCAAATATGACCCTATTTTCAAAAAAACGTAAACATTACGACATAGTTGAATCCGATGAAAGTGAAGAAGAAGCGGATATGGATATTTTATGTGTTATTTTGTCGTTAAAAGAGTTCAGTTACGGTACCTCACACCATACGTGAAAAATACGGAGAATTTTAATGAATTTAATGCGGCAATGGAGGGGCACGCAGCGTGCTGCAAACCTAGCATAGCTCGACACAGCGCAGCATGGCAGAGCTCCATAAAAACATAGCGCAGTTCGGCACAGCGCGGCCCAGCACGGCGGGTAGCGCGCCTCGCTCGAGACTGCTGCGTTTTTAAACAGAGCGTAGCCTCACACAGCGCAGCACAGCATGGGTTGTTTGTATCCTCATTAAAATATTAGACGAGCGAGTTGACCAAACACAGCACAGCGCAGTACAGCGCAGCATAGCTCGATGTTGATTTGTCACCCTAAGGCTGTGGTTAGGGTGACCATGCATTTTGTTTGACTTTGCACTATTATGTAACAACAATTTTTGTCTGTCTGTTTGTTCCAACTAATCTCAGGAATGGTTGGACAGATTTTGACGGGACTTTCACTTAAGATAGCTGTTATTATAACTTAGGCTATTTTTTTAAACCGAAGTTCCAACAGCCACAGGAACATTAGGATTAAAAGAAAAACTCATTCAAGCGCGCGGTTGAAACCGCGGGGCGCAAATAGTAAATAATAAAATATTACATTGCCCGCATTTGAAACGGTATATAAATCAAATTTTAAAATTGGGAGTTATTGGTATAAAAAAATGTCAATAATTCGTATGTAAAATTGGATAAAAAAAAAGTGAAGTCCCGTATCCCCGTAGTGGGGTAAGGGGCAGATGTATTATCTACATTACATCTGTTTCATTGATCGATTTTCTTTAGGGACAAGTTGGTGATCAGCCTTCTGTGTCCTACCAGACCGAGACATTTTTCTTTTTCTTCGTCTCCACCGGGAATCGAACCCAGGACCCCTCGGTTCTACGCTCACGCGTCAACCACTGTAGGTACCAAGGAGGCGGTCAAAAAAAATTGGATCAAGGGTACCTAATAAAAACTAGGAAATACGGCGCCTATAAGTTATAACGAGGGTTGTGTGTGTGAATGGGGTGATTGAGGGAGTTAAGGTTATCACCGCTCACCACTTAAAACTTCTTTCAAGGGTTCTTAACAAGGTCTAATATAATTATATTAGGTTTCATGAGTGGTCATTGTTAAGGGTTAAATAAATAATACAAAGTGAAAATAAACATGTTCTTTATAATAATATTTTCTTTCTTTACAATAAGTATACACTTAATATCTGATGTACATATAAAATGAAATGATAAACTTTATATTTAGGGGTAACGAGAATGATGATGTATATTGTGCTATGGTAGAGGTAATGCTGGGTGGCTTGAAGTATTGTCGACCGAATCGCCTGCACCATTAGGAAGATCAATGTCGCTTCGTGATATGACTGCATTTTGTGATTTATTACGCAATTCAAACACTTGCGTAATCGCATCCCGAAAGCATAAGAAATTGTAGTCTATAACGCCTGAAAAGATTTGTTGCTATTTAACATTTTTAATTCAAACATGTTTTATGTATGTTACAAATAAAAATTGCACCATGTTGCATCAATATATTATTGAATGACAATCTCAAGTTTATTAAATAAACTGTGTATTTTACAAAATATCTGAAGAGTTAACAATTTCTCAACAGTATTCATTTTCATCAGTTTTATATTTATGGCTGAGTTTAGTTGTCTATTAAATATATTGTTTGAAACATTGATCTGGCTAATTAATCATATCTCCCTATATAATAGTCATCTTTGACCTATTCTATGAATTACCTTGTTTCTGAAAATTTTCCTCTCGTAAAATACAAACAAGTGCTAAAAACTTGTTTACTTCTCTCAAGTATAAAACTGTCCCATTGTTTAATTTTATGAGACTTGAACTTTGACTATTGAATGTATTGGCTTCCGTATCATCAACCATACTGGAAAGAGAAACAAAAATTTGTTCATAAATAGCAAGTAATAATATGACATAATGTAGTTTTAATACGCATTGAGAAATCAATTAATCATTATTTTTTCATGACTCAACTGAGCACTGATGTGAGTCAACCAGAACACAAAGCAGAAATTGTATTGTCAAGTTAATTCATTATACATAATATATTAGCAGCAATTTAAATTGTGTAACTGATTTGCTATCCCATTGAATCCAATTAGAGCAATATATAATATTAAACATTTTTGAAGAAGTATATACAACGCTAGCTCCCGTGACTTCACTGGCATTGCAGTCTAATAATATACTAATTATATACTAGTGTAGTAGTGTAAATTCTAATAAGAATCTTATTCACTATTTTATATAGTTTCTATCTGCTGTAGACAGAATCTCTATTTAACATTGTTCAAGTCTATATGTATTCCAATAATTAAAGATTGATTAATTATTATACATACCCATAGATACATGATATATCAATAACAACATCTATCATATCACAGCAGAGTTCATAACTTTGCATGTCCACAGGAGAACTATCGGTGGCAATGTAGATTTTAGAAACAACATCAAAAAGAAACGCTTTTTCTATCCCTGAATTCTGAAATGAATACAAAATATTAAGATATATACTGCAAATAAAAAAAAAATAATTTGGAAAATCCAAAAGTGCACGCCTCATAATTTTTTTTTAATAAATATTTATTAATTATTATTTTTGTTTATTTAATAACAATTAAACCACATCGAATCAGACCCTGAAAAATGAAAGGGTTCTATTCCTGAGCATACTCAAGTGTAAGAGAAAAAAAAAGACTCGATTAGTAAAGTATTTCGGTCGCTATCGTGTTAACAAGAAAAAGGATCCGCACATACAGACACACGGACGTCCAAGACAGAACTTTTTTAAACTGTTTTTTAACTAGTTTAAAATAACAAAAATGACATCAAAAATATCATGAACGTTAAAAATAGTGTTTTTTCTTAATATGTGTGTGTATGTATTATCTTACAAGTGCAATGTATGATACATAAAGACATTTTAAGTTTGAAAAATCAGATGTTTTGCGCGAAGTGACAGTAGTACCCACCTCAACGCTTCGCTTATGAGGCGTGCAATTGTGTAATGATGTGAAACTTCACAATAAATTAACTAAGTAATAGTTATAATTAATTATTTATAATCTATATACATACAGATATTAAAATATTGAGAAGGTTTTCTAATGTAGGCAGTTGGGGTATTAGCTTTTGTACTACTTTGCTGAAAGCTTCAAATATTGAATGATCATAAATGGAGGTCAAGTGAAATGATAAGTGGACATGTTCAAGGCCAGCTTCTGCCAAATCTTCCGTGGCTCTGTGATGTATGTCCCTTTGTGTTTCCATTTTGTAGTCATCATTAAGGCCATCAACCTATAAATGTACACAGCATTATTTATACAAATAACTATGAAAAGAATTGTTTAAAAATTAAATAATCAATATTAATACTCACTTTGTGAATAAAAACTTCAAATTTTATATTGCTATTAACTCTATATGCTTTAGTTACTGTCAGTTGTAACTTATCTAGGGCATCTTGATAGTCATCCTAAAAAAAAGATTAAGTTAGCCTTTATATTTAAAATACAACAAAGTTATTGTAACTGCTTCTTTATATTTAATGTTATTATGTCTCTTGCATTACATATGTTCAAATCAATAAAACAAGCACCCATCTATTCATATCATTCTTACAAAACAAGCTATCTCCTGCCAAAAAGATTAAAAAAATTATAAGCCATAGATATATTATACCACAAAATTAAGAAATACCTACTGAACTTCATTTCTCATAGAACAATGGTATGGATAGAATTAAATTAATGTTTAATGGCTAACATTCCATAATTGCACGCCTCATAAGCGAAGCGTTGAGGTGGGTACTACTGTCACTTCGCGCAAAACATCTGATTTTTCAAACTTAAAATGTCTTTATGTATCATACATTGCACTTGTAAGATAATACATACACACACATATTAAGAAAAAGCACTATTTTTAACGTTCATGATATTTTTGATGTCATTTTTGTTATTTAAACTAGTTAAAAAACAGTTTAAAAAAGTTCTGTCTTGGACGTCCGTGTGTCTGTATGTGCGGATCCTTTTTCTTGTTAACACGATAGCGACCGAATACTTTACTAATCGAGTCTTTTTTTTTCTCTTACGCTTGAGTATGCTCAGGAATAGAACCCTTTCATTTTTCAGGGTCTGATTCGATGTGGTTTAATTGTTATTAAATAAACAAAAATAATAATTAATAAATATTTATTAAAAAAAAATTATGAGGCGTGCACTTTTGGATTTTCCAAATTATTTTATTATACTGCTTATGAGAAATTAATAATTTAATTCTAGTACCTGGGCATCAATAACAAAAACGAGTGCACCACATCCACCAAATATGGTATCAGAATCAAATGTTGCATCAAAAAAATCTATCTGACCTGGAAAATCCCATATTTGAAATTGTACAAAACTACTATTGTTGATATCATCTTTAACAATTTTGTTTGTTGATTCCAAAAATAATGTTTCATTTGGTGACATCTTGTGAAAAACTACTTTTTGAATAGAAGATTTTCCTGACCTGCAATTTCAATCACACAAACAATTTTATAATTTTTGTTTACACACAAATCACAGACATGATTAAATTAAACAAATAACATCAGGGATATACACCTCCTCAGACCCATAAGAAGAATTCTGGGTTTATGATCTTCCTGTAATGACCCATTATCACTTTCACCATTTTGCTCAAACGGTCCATAACTAAAGTCCTTAGGAAAGGAGCCCACATATTCATCTTGGTAACTCTAAAAATAGAATATATAACGCAACAATTAAAAAGCCATGGTATAAAACAATGTTTCAGATTTATAAGATACATACCATTTTGAAAAATTCAGATGCTAAATTTTACCGAATAATTACATTGCACATACAATATCGATAAACAATGTAATTCTAACTGAATACCAAGATATTATATTATTATAAATATTTTGTAAAATATCGTTTATTAGAAGAAATTACATACAAAAGGAAATCTTCCACCAATACATACTAAACTTCTAAAGTGAAACGTCAACTTCTATGAGTTATGACATGAAAATTGAACATTGACAATTGACATGATTGACACTGACTTTTCTTGACGTTATTGACCATAGAAGGCATAGAATAAACACTTGAAGTGCCGCAAGGACACAGACGCAAGGATCTTTAGGCACTTCCGGATGTCCCAGGGAATTTAGAAGCGAAGCTATTAGGCCGGCCCTCGGGGCCGGCCACATACATCAGTTTTCCTGATTCTGAAACCGTATCACGAAAAATTCCGTACGACTACCACACACATCCTTTTTTTTTCCGTTCGTAATATCGAGATTAGTCTTGGAGTAGCTTCAGTGGAGTGCACACGTTTGGAAGAAGCATGAATTTCGTTCGAAAAGTTGTTCCTCGAAATACAATCTACAAAAATGATCTGATATCATTTCTTCGTAAAATGATAAAAAAAAAGTTTTATTGAAAAATATAAATTACTCTAATAATTAATGAACATTTTCGCTTATAACTTTTTTATTTATAGTTCTACAACAAAAACTTATGGACCAAAGTTGTAGAGAATTTAATTTACAATAAATAATGTTAAAAAAAAAAAAATATCGGATAAATAGTGTAAGAGATATATCGTAAAAACCATTTCAACCGCTATTTTCAAGATGGCACCCCACAAATCACCCCACAAACTTGGTTTTAGCTTCACACTGACCCCCCCTACATATCAAAAAAATAAAATTACGTCCTCTAAAAAACGCAAGATTAGGCCTAAAAAATGTAACATTTCAATGGATAATATATGTAATAACAATAGTTATGAAATAAATAATTATGTTTATTTTGTAAAAAGTTTTATCATGTTCATTTTATCGCCTAGAGCATTTTGTTGCCAAGCAAGATCTTTCATATCCCTGTTATGATAATCTTCGTTATTAAGGTCCCACAGGCATGGGTACCCCTCTACACCAATTATTAACTGTTCAATGTCACTCATCGTGAATAATAATTAAATATTACGTATTCGTGGGTGTCCCAACAATAACTACGGTACGGGTCCGCTCAGCTCGATCGCGCTGCGCTGACTAATGTTCCGTTCGGAATTTCGAATGTGTGTGGCGGGCCATACAAAATGTAAGTATGTAAGCTTTGCATCCGTTTCGTTTTTTTTCCGTCAGGAATTCCTGATGCATGGGCTTGCATTCGGAAAGAACGGACGGAGAAAAAACCGTACGGAAAGTTATCGAATGTGTGTGACATTCATTGCTTTTGTATGAATTTACTGCGTTCTGAGGCCCTGATTCGGAAAACGGATCAGGAAAACGTATCAGGAAAACTGATGTATGTGGCCGGCCTTAAAGTTAAGCTAGCAAATCATGTATTTCCGAAATCCGAACGGAAAAAGCATAGCATTTGTTTTTAGGGTTCGGCTGTACAGATCGGGATCCTATTACTGAGACTACCCTGAATATCTGTCCCCGTTTTTCAATTACAGCACTAGGTCGCATTATGCTCTGTAATTGGAAAACAGCCTGTGTTTGTCCATCTGTCTATCGCCTTAGATATCTTATGGACCAAGTTAAAATAACCACATTCGAAAATTTCAGAGATCTGAAATTTTATGAATCGAGAATCTGAATTTCTGATCGAAAAACCTGAAAGTTTGTATCCAGGCTAATTTCTAGCGCGGCGCTGTGCCTGAAATAATGTGCCAGACGCTTGCCAGACGTGACACGAGAGCCCACAGAACACTAGTACTTGCTAGTACTAGAGTTTGCCAGACGCTGGCGTCTATGGTCAATGTATAAATACTGGTATTCAATTCAAATCAGACATAAGAAAATATACATCTAAAAAATAGCCCTTTCTTTCTATGTTATTCTTTATATTTATGGTTACTTTCCGCAAGAATATTGGAAACATTTTTTTATTATTGTGTTGAAAGGTTTTCATCAATCAATACTCGATAGTCCTTTAAGCGATATGGTCTAAGATCCGAATATAGGTCGACCTTCACCGGCGTGATAATAGAATGAGACAAATTTTATAATAAATGTAGTCTATTAAAAAATCTATTAAAGATGGGTTGACTGAAAAAATCCTGGACATGTGTAATTGATACCTATTTAATCTGTAATTTATTGTCATAATTAATCTATACTTATAATAAATCTGTAGAGAGGCCAATTCTGTACATGAAATATAGGTATTTAAAAAAAAATGTTGTGTGGTTTTATGAAACCACGGTAAAAGTGAAACTGTTCGAGCGGTTCCGAACACTGCTTCGTGTAGCGCATGTCGCGTGACGGTCGGCTGCCGAGTAGGTATACCTACTCAGCAGCCGCGATACACGCGACATGCGCTACACAGACCAAAAAGTTTGAGACGATGTAATAAAAGTTTCACTTTAAAAAACTATGAAGGGGTGATAAGGGATCGCTACTGATGCCAAAAATGCAATCAGTAAAATTTTTGTCTGTCTGTCTGTCTGTCTATCTGTCTGTCTGTCTGTCTGTATATTCGTTATAGAAACTAATCTATACTTATAATAAATCTGTAGAGAGGCCAATTCTGTACATGAAATATATTTAAAAAAAAACTATGAAGGGGTGATAAGGGCGATCCCTTATCACCCCTTCATAGTTTTTTTTTGAGCATTATAGCATCAGTAGCGATCTACTGATGCCAAAAATGCAATCAGTAAAATTTTTGTCTGTCTGTGTGTCTGTCTATCTGTCTGTCTGTCTATCTGTATATTCGTTATAGAAACTAAAACTACACGACGGATTTTAACCAAATTTGGCACAATTATTCTTCATACTCCTGGGCAGGTTATAGTAAAAGAATCATGTAAATCGGTGTAGAAACACCAAAGTTATACATGAAATACGCTATAAGTCATCGCGCGTGAATACAGAATCATGCCATAAGGATTATTTTTGTGTACCTATCAGTTGCCGCGTTCGACGCGCTTCGCGGCGGGAGCTATAAAAAGGCGGCGGGTCTGCACCCGTTTCGCGTTGTCACGGCATCACGTGTGAACGGCTGAACCGATTTCGATAATTCTTTTCTATTATATTCATTGAAGTACGAGGATGGTTCTTATGTAGAGAAAACGTAAATATGTACCACGGGCGAAGCCGGGGCGGACCGCTAGTTTGAAATAAAATACTTTTCTCTCGCGAATGGCGCGCTATTCGCGAATATCTGAATTCGATTGCAAACATTTCGTGTATAGATCAAAACAAATGAATTTTCTTAAAACAACTTATTCACAAAACTTATGTAAAATTGTACAGTTATTATTTTATATGCTTTATTAAATTAATCGTGTGTCATAATAAATATTTTTCGTCGAAGGCTTTCTACATCGACAACAACATCCAGTCGTATTCGTAGATGTACTTGATGAAGCCGTACGAAAGGGAATTCGTAAAGGTCTTGATGCACCAGCTGTAAGTTTATCAGCACTTGCGCATGATTGACTAGGTCGCAATCGACGCTCCCTTTCTAGTCTACCCCTTTCGATTCGTTGGGCGTATGCTACGCTTTGTTGCAAGCCCGCTAAACTATCTGTTCGTGCCGGAAAACGTTCTAAGCTATTAGAGACTTCTCCAACTTCAGCCGTATCTGTATCGACAATTTCCTTGTGATCTAGGATCATTCCTATATTCAATTTTAAATTAGCAGATCCATCTCTAAATATCAAGTACACTGTGGCCTGATCAAGAACCTTCAATGAAAAATTTTCATTTATTTTAAGTGCTTTCATTTTAATTTGAAAAGGCTTGAACTTTTGAGTTAACTTTTTACTTTTTTCTTTAATAAAATTATCAAATTCAATTGCGAGCATTTCTTCGTTATCGTTTCTCGGTTTTTCATCACCATGCCCACCAAGTTTCAATATGTCAGGGTCTTTATGTGCCATTTGAGTGTCAATCATAACTTGCTGTAGTACTGGGGGATCGTTTAATGTGTGCCATTTCCAATGAGACACGGGACCTATATTTCTATCAAGGACAACCCCTTCAGTCTGGTTATATTTAAGCCTTAAAACAAAAGAAGAATTTTTTTTATTAAAGTCTACTGTGGCCATTATATCAATGCTAGAGTAACTATTTTTAATTTAAGTACCTTATTTTTCCACTGTGATCAAAAACAATTCCGTTTCCTAAATAATCAAAGGTAGCCAGAATTGTATAGGGTCGTGCACGACCTCTTTCATCAGGTTCCCCATTACTGTATATAACAAACCTTTGCTGGGCATTTATTTCTGAAAAGAGTCATTTTAATAATTGTAACAACATCTTATAGTGAAACGATTTGCATTTTTAAATTTTACAATATTTGTGACCAAAATGACAAAATTACACGACTAATATTAAGTAAAAAAAATATTTCTACAACAGAAGCGACATTATTACTGAATGATAGCTAATATTTTATTATTTTTATCCATAGAGAGCCCGATGAGTGACTAGTTCAATATATTTACACGTCAATTACCTTCAGCGTCATAATAATCGAGAGCTTTTCTTCCATTTCTATAAAACCAGCGACCCTTCCCGTTGTCATCAAATTCTGCTAGTTTCTCTTCGGTGTCATATAGCATTATCTTTTTATTTTTATTATGTTCGAACCAATCAAATTCAGGATGTGCGGGCCTCATACGGTAGACGTTCATCTATTATATTGTAAGAGGATATAAGTATTTGTAATAGTCAAAAAACAAAATATAACTATAAAGACAATTATAGATGTGCCGTGTGTGTGTGTCTGCGGTTTCACCCGTGCGTGAATCCACCGTTAAAAATGAATTTAACTCAACTCGACAACATTAACTCATGAGTAACAGAAAGCACAGAATAATAACTAGTAGCTTGCAGAAAGTAACTCATGAGTTAATATGACGTATCTACATACTTATAACCTACTAGCTGTGCCGCGCGGTTTCACCCGCGTGGATCCTTAGATTGGCCTTAGCGTGATGTTATATTCTTCCTCGATAAATATGCTACCTAACACTTGTAGACGTAGTATATTATTATTAGTCTATGCTAACACCGAAATAATTTTTCTAATCGGACCAGTAGTTCCTGAGATTAGCGCGTTCAAACAAACAAACAAACTCTTCAGCTTTATAATATTAGTATATGTTGTATAGTTGTATTCGTAGTATATAATTATTAGTCTGTGGTATAAGTATGTTAGTTTAATTATTAATAGAAACCTATAATATATAGCTTTTTTTCTGAAATAGTCACAAACATACATACAAACATCCTAATAATACTTATGGGAAGGGGCAATAGATACGTTAGTATATTATAATTTGTTAAGTTGAAAAGCTATTAGCTAGGGTAAACTAAAATTATAAAATGCTATTTTGTATAAATAAAGAGAATTCATACAAATAAAGAAAAAAGAAAAGAAAAATACTTTTCGCACAACTTTTTCAGTGGGTAGCATAGTCCAACCTTTATCAATAAACGAACGATCTGACAAAGCATAACGGATAACACCTTTGGCAACTTCTTGCTCCGTCTGAAAAATAAACGAAATCTTGATGATATTTTAAAATTTTGCGGTTCCGCTTCTTAAATTATGTAAAAACATGATGCTACATTATAAATTTATAATTATGTAGGGATATAAATTGTGACTGTATTTTGTAACACTGAGTATGTTTATTATCTTTACTAGTAAAAACGTGCTTTTAGATATACATATTTTGATTCTGGACCTTTGTAGTCGTATCGGCTTTTTTAGTTTTCGACATTCTTTCGAAATAAAATTGAATATCAAATATAATTATTTCTTGCAAAATAAAGATATTACAAAATTAGTTAAAACATTTACTAAGTTATAGTTAATAGACAAAATGTAAAAAGGCTAACAAAATTAAATGAATGATGTTGACATTGTGAATATGAAGTTGAACGTTATTATTTTTTCATGTAAAAAGTTTGTATTGAAATATTATGTACGACAAAAAGTTCGTATTTTAGTATTTTACTATACCTACTATGTTGATCCAAAAGTAATGATAATCGGGTATTTCCTGTGGACATAGAAATAAAAAATAAATGTTTTTTGCTTGCTCATATAGTACTCACTAAGCTAGCATAAAAAAATCTTATCAGCAGGCCACGTTTCCAAGAAGTTACATTAATTTGAATACGAAATGTTGAAGAGATTGCATCAAAAGCGAAGAAAAATGAAATCATCAAGCACCTCTGTTTGAAAAAAATATGTATCAAAGGACAAAGACATAAACATCCACTTGGTGGAAACATTGGGGGAGTCTGCTCTTCCATAGTTATATTCCATGGTTGCACGCTAAGTCCAGGAGTTTAAGCTGGTCAGATCATCCATGGAAGATGAACATCGCGAAAGTCGACCATCCTCGTCCCTCACTGAAGATAATGTGAAAAAATAGAAGATATCGTGTTGGTGGAACAGAGAATAACCATCAGACATATAGTTGAGGTCACAGGCATCTTATATGGCAGAGTTCAAAAAATTCTCAAAAACTAATTACAAATGAAAAAGGTCTCCCGCACGTTGGATGCCGAGAATGTTATCCGACGAGAAGAAGATCGCATCACAAGGCGTCAGTGGCGATGGCTGCAATTCAAAAATCAGCACTCCAACTGCTTGAATAACCACTCGATTCGTTAGATCTAGCTCCTAGCGATTTCTTTCTCTTTCTTTGGCACAATAAACACCTTCGAAGGCAAAAAATTTAAAGACGACAGCGAAGTGATAGCCGCTTACGAGGGGTTTTTAAGGATGTTGTCAAAGTTTTTTTTTCTTAGGAAATTATGATTTTAGAAAAAAAAGAACGAAGTAGGTATATTTTCTATTAAGAAGACTATCTAGAGATATGCATAAATATTTTAACAATGATCTAGTTGCTTAATGTTGATTTTCATTACTTTTGGATAAACCCATGTACAAATACAACGTTTTCTACCCATCCAAACCCATTTTATGGGTATGGGCGGGTAGAAGACGTTCGCGTTGTACTTGTACAGTCAGAAGCATAAATATATTACCATTTGCAGATTAGCAAAAATATCTGTCATAAGAACGGGTTCAATAATATCTGTCTGCCCGTATACAGCAAAAATATCTGACATTAGTAGGCAGCATAATAAAGTGGCATCAAAATTATATGACGAAAATGTAGAGCAAATAATTGTGACAACCTCTCGAAGCATAAATATGTGACGTCACCTAGGAGGCAATAATATCTGACACAATTTTATATTTCTGTATTGTAAAATATAATTGATTCCTCACAAAAAGCATAAATATGTGACACTAGCTTTCCGCCCGCGGCTTCGCCTGCGTTTTCACAGAAATACCGCATAGTTCCCGTTCCCGTGGGAATTTTGGGATAAAACCTATCCTATGTGTTAACCCAAGTTACCCTTTATATGTCTGCTAAATTTCATTGTTATCGGTTCAGTAGTATTTGCGTGAAAGAGTAACAAACACACACATACACATCTTCACAAACTTTCGCATTTATAATACTAGATTAGTAGGATAGGAAGTAGGATTATAGTAGGACTAGTAGGATAAGATAGGATAGGATTTTAAAAAGGCCAAACGTTTTTTTATTGAATTAGTGTTTTGTATTTTGCTGGGGTAAGAATATGAACAAAAGACACATTATATTTTGTAAATATGTATAATATTTTTTATTTAAATGAAATTACGATAATATGATAACTTGCCATAATTTTCGATACTCAATAAAATAATAGCAATATTATAGGTAAATGAAAATGAATAACGGAGCAATCGTGTCAAACGCCGCTAACGTCAAATATAACAAAACAATTTCTAAATAATACACGAAGGTTACACTGAACCTTCAAATAAAATAGATCTACCCAAGTGGGTATTCATGTAAGTATATGAATACTTTAATTTTGTCATGATATGATATCCTTCTAATATTATAAATGCGAAAGTTCGTATCATGTAAGGATGTTTGTTACTCTTTCACACAAATAAAAGACAAAACAATGGAATTTGGCACACACATAGAAGGTAACTTGGATTAACGCTTATGAGAGCTTTTATCCTGGAAATCCCACAGGAACGGAAACTATGCGTGTTTTTCTTTGAAAACGCGAGCGAAGCCGCGAGTGTTAAGCTAGTAGGATATAATATCTAGACATACAATATGTAGTTTACAACGACGGCACATATTAATTAATATGGTAATCATGTTTTAAAACAACGTAGTTAAAATAAAATTTATTTATTTTATATTAATTCAATATTAATTAAATTGAAAATAAAATTGTGTCAGATATTATTGCTTCCTAGTTGATGTCAGATATTATTGCCACCTAGTTGGTGTCACATATTTATGCTTTGTGTGAGGAATCGAAGCAAAATACAGAAATATGAAATTGTGTCAGATATTATTGCTTCCTAGTTGATGTCACATATTTATGCTTTTTGTCGATGCAAAATAAAGAAATATGAAATTGTGTCAGATATTATTGCCACCTAGTTGGTGTCACATATTTATGCTTTGTGTGAGGAATCGATGCAAAATACAGAAATATGAAATTGTGTCAGATATTATTGCTTCCTAGTTGATGTCACATATTTATGCTTTTTGTGAGGAATCGATGCAAAATACAGAAATATGAAATTGTGTCAGATATTATTGCCACCTAGTTGATGTCACATATTTATGCCGTGAACGGGAACTATGCGGTATTTCTGTGAAAACGCAGGCGAAGCCGCGGGCGGAAAGCTAGTGTCACATATTTATGCTTTTTGTGAGGAATAGATTATATTTTACAATACAGAAATATAAAATTGTGTCAGATATTATTGCCTCCTAGGTGACGTCACATATTTATGCTTCGAGAGGTTGTCACAATTATTTGCTCTACATTTTCGTCATATAATTTTGATGCCACTTTATTATGCTGCCTAATAATGTCAGATATTTTTGCTGTATACGGGCAGACAGATATTATTGAATTTGTTCTAGTGACAGATATTTTTGCACATCGCCCCCTAGGCATATATTATTGCTCGTGACTGTACGGTACTGGTACTGAATTTTTTTTATATAAGGAAAGAGGTGCTTTGGTTTTCGAGATATTAAATATTTTCGAAAATTAAAAAAAAAATAACCCTTTGCAATTTTAAATGATATTAAAATAAATCCTGTGACGTAAACAAAACGAGCGTATCATTTTGTTGAATGACAAAAGGCGCCCCTTTATAACTATTTTAGTTTTACCATCGATAGCGAGATCTATCGAGGGACATCATGCCAAACAGATAGTAAGATTTCATAGTCTTGCCACCAAAATGAAGGTGGCAAAGAGTGGAATTATCGAAAATGTCAAATATCTCAAAAACCGAGATACTTTAACCTTCTAAAAGAATCTGAACCGTGCAAGTGCATCTTCTTCTAACCGCATGTCCCGGCTCCGCCCAAGTTGAACCGGTATGAGAAATATAGCTTATTATGTCCCTTAAGAATAATGTAGCATTCTGCCGATGAAAGATTTAGTAAAATCGATCCAGTACTTTCAGAGCCTATTAATTTAAAACAAACACGTAATCCAATCGTTCTGTTTTACATTACTATAGTGTACCTAGACTACGTTTATATAAATAATCACCAACGTGTGTTGCAATGTAGATAAAACTGTGTGTGCAATGTGCACAGTGGATATCCATTACTTCTTTTGTAATTATTATAACATTGATGTGCAACTATGTTATATTATGTATTAAATTAGGTATAGTTATTATACGTCTCCGTGTGTAAATTATGTAAATTATATAAATAAACCTAGTTAATAGTTATGTAGTTAAGTCCATGCTAACTCACGTGTCTTATAGAAGGTGCGGGAAGATTTTTTTCAGATTTTTTTTCATTGTCATCTTTAACTTCAAATGAGGTTTCTTCTTGAAATAGTGATTTAAATAATAGGGGCTCAAACAGATTACCCTTCACAGGTGTCTCAATGTTTGGAATCCTATTTTTGAGAATTCTGTCACCTATAATGATACTATTAGGTTCTTTCTCTCTATTTTGGTTATATAAAACGTTATCTACATCGAGTTCTAGCTCAGAATCTTCGCAAATCGTGCACTCCACCCCACGTCTTAATTTATGTCTGAGATGAGCTTTCATTGTACAAGAAGATACATTTAATTCCGACAAACGCACTGGTTTTGTTTTCTGCTTCTTTTCTTCAGCTTGTTTTATTTTAACTAGTTGTAGTATTAAATCATCAGACGAACCTTTTCTTAGTTTAACTTTATTAATGTTCAGTTCTTTTGTCGTGGGCTGTTCTTTTGGTTTAGAGGATTCTTGCACTGTCGGTTCTTCTTTGGATTTATTTATATTTCTTTCCGTTTTGGCAAGAGCCATTTTTTCAAATGCCTCTTCCTTTTGTTTTTCATCTGCAAGTGCCTTCAAGTGCTTATTTTCTTCTACTTGTTTATTATTTAATTTCAATTCTACATCCCTTACTGTATCTTGTTTGTTTATAGGTATTTTTTCTGAAGCTACGTTCGACTTTGGCTCCATTTTAGGTTCTTTCAATTTTGAAGTATTGTCTTGATCTTCCCTTTGTTTACGTCGTTCCTCTTTTTCCTTTTGCATTTGCTCTTGTTTTTCTTTTTTGATTCTCTCTTTTTCCTCTTTTTCTTTTAATTTTTTCTCTTGTTCCATTTTTAAACGCTCCTCCTTTTCAGCCTTCTCTTTCATTTTTCTTTCTTTTTCCATTTTAAGACGCTCTTCTTTTTCCTCTTTCTCTTTCATTTTTTTATTTTTCTCCAACGTAGCACGATCTTCCTTTTCCTTTTTCATTTCGTCCTTTTTATTTGACTTTAATGATTCTTTATCTGATTTAGACTGTCTGGCTTTTATTTCAGGCTTAATGCTTTGAGGTTTTACCCCACTCTTTTCTCTTTTACTATCTTTTAAATTAACTTCATCTTTTTTTTCAACTTCATTTATTTTTACTGATAAGCTTTCTGTTTGTGTTTCCAATTCTTTCTTTGATTCAGCTAATTTCGCTGCTTTTTCGAGTCGTGCTTGTTTCTTTCTCTCTTCTTCTGCTATTTTTCTTTGTCGTTCTTTTTCCTTATTTATCTTTTCTAATTCTGCACGAACACTTAACATTTCCATAACTTCCTTTATAATTTCTGATGAACTTTTTTGCCTTTTAATAGTTTTTTTACCACGTTCCTCTTTTAGGAAGAGGTAACTAAAGTTTTGCTCTTGTATGCTATCTGTTAAATCGGTTATGGACAACTTTAATTGTTCTGCAGAAAAGGATTTTTGTATATTTGAAATAGCACTTCCTTTCTCAGAAAGTTTTATTTTTTCTAATTCGAAAACATCAGATAAATTCGAAAGACTTTTACTTTTTTTAAATTTTAATCGATCTTTTGATTTTGTTATTATCTCATTGATTTTTAACATTTCAGGTGATTTTGTGTACTGTTCTATTTGTTTTGCAAATATTTCATTTTTAGTGTCAAGATTTTTATCAAATCTTGTTTTGTCATAGTGCATCTCCATTGGAAATGACTTTTCATCCTCTATATCTTTTTTCAATTTCTGTAGCTTATATTGTAATAATGATGGTCGCTCCCGAATATCATCTTTAGAAGATAAAGTTAAGTTATCATCATCATTCACGAGTGGACTTGCAAAATTGTCATAAGATTTCGCTTTGTGAATATTTCTTGCACTAGTAGCGAACTGAACATCTTCATTATAGGTTATATCACGTTTTTGTTTTTTTATAAGATCTTGTTCTCTCATTAAAGTTCCCTGGTTAATTTCATCAGTTGTTCTAAACATTTCATTAATTTTAGGCCCGGCAATGTTCGTTAAAGGCTCGTATCTGTTATACCGTTTTTCCTTAGCATGAGCATGTTTGGATAGTTTTGCTGCTTTTAAAAGAATCACATTATTTTCTAATAAATCTACAATTTTTGAAAGCCATGATTTGATCTTTTCTTTGCTATATTTTTTTACTGATATCTCTCTAGCAACTGGCTTCTTATCTAATCGAGATTTACTTGTCTTATGAATTAAATACTCGTTTATACAGTGACCACATACGCCTTTGTATTTGCATTTGTTTACGTTAAGTAATTTTCTTCTATAGTATTTTAATTTCTGTTTACATCGTGGGCATTTTATAAAACTTTCTAAAAAATAAAGCGAATGATTGGTAACATGTAATATACAATAAAATAAATGAATTTTTAGGCTAATTAAAAGAATTACCCACCAATTTTTTTTACAAGATCATCATTTGTGTAGACGACTGTACCCAAAATACAGTCGCTCATGCTATCCTGTTGCATTTTAAAAATCTAAAAAATATCACACACTTGATTAATAAATTAAACTTCAGCCCCAGGTTCTACTGTTATTATTTAATACTAAAAATGTAAGATAGATACAAATTAATAAAGATGGGATATTATAATAATATATTAATAAGATTAAGTTAACGTTTGTATTGTTTTCGACTCGATCTGTATTATAAATATGAAAATATCGTTTACTTATATTGTTATTTAAATAAATTAACTAACATAGTGTGCAGTTTCGCCCTCCTCGTTGTTAATATAATGCTATAATAATTATACCAATTAAAATCTTTAACAATAAAATGATTAAAAAACTCAAATATTATCATACAAAACCACTAAGCAAAACCATATCAAGAATAATCAAGAATGTCAATTTGACAATATAATATTAAAAATGATTTTTCTTCAGTGACCACTCAGCGCACAGATAGAATTAATAACCATGGTCCAAAAAGGGCCCAGAATACTTAATAGTACCTATAGTTGAGCCAATTTAATAGGCAACATTTGACGTCTATCAATTTTATCTTCATAGGGTGGTAACCTGCTTAAAAACATCGATTAAAGCGAATTAATCGATACGGACTTGAAACATTTGTCAATCGAACTTGAAACACATGTCAATAATTTATGATGATTTTTATTCCCAAGTAATCAATGCATTCGATTCTAGATGTCAGATTTCGATTTTTAGAGTAACGTCTCTGGTATTTAAAAAGAAAAAATAAAACCGGCCAAGTGCGAGTCGGGCTCGCGCACAAAGGGTTCCGTAGCAGCAAATATAATAAATTACAGTTAAATCAACCTATCTCAAAAACTATAAGAGATACTTTGATCAAACCAAAAATCGTTGAAAGAGTTAATTAGCATGCATCACCTCTATTTTTTTTAGAATTTTATACCCCGTAGTTATAAAAATAGAGGGGGGGGGACATACTTTTTACGACTTTGAGAGCTGATATCTCAAAAACCGTTCACTTTAAGAAAAATGTTTTTTAGAAAACTTTATATCATTTTAAAAGACCTTTCCATTGATACCCCACACGGGTATGTACATCGAAAAAAAAAATTTCATCCCTCAGTTACATGTATGGGGGGCCCCACCCCCAATTCTTTTTTTTACTATTTAGTGTCATATTTTTGTAGCGGTTCATACAACACATATTCCCATCAAATTTCATCACTGTAGTACTTATAGTTTCCGAGTAAATCGGCTGTGACAGACGGACAGACGGACAGACGGACAGACGGACATGACGAAACTATAAGGGTTCCGTTTTTGCCATTTTGGCTACGGAACCCTAAAAAGGTTTATTGACACAAAATTGTAGCAACGTCAGTTCTTTCAATAAGAAAATGTTTATTATGTTTAGAATGGTTTATCAGTAAAATCAAATCTTAAAATTAGTTGCATCGGTCATTATTATTATAAATATGTAATCGTAATTGAAAAAAGTTAAGCAAATGTGCAGTTCTAACAAAACGAAATATCATGTTATTCTATGTCGTCGTTACTAGGTTACGTTGTTGAATTTTGTTGAACTGTCAAATGTTGCCTATTAAAATGGCTCTACTATAATAGCTAATATCTGAGCTAATACCATTGTAATGCCTTGAACACTTAAAACTTAACTTAAAAGAGGAGAGAGCTTGAACATAACTTGATAAGCTGTGCAAAATTTAGCCTGATCCTGTTTCTTTTTAAATAACGTATTTTCGTCGGTTTGGCGGGCAGAGAAGCATGGCATTATTGTACCGCCTTCAAAAGCATAAGAATTTTGGTGCAAATCGTTCGACTTCTGTTATTCACGCGATTGGGCGGCCGCGGCCGCTGTAACCTATGATCTTTATTTGCCTTATTTACCATCTTTTGGTCTTTGAGTAATAAAAATATAGATATTTGCTCTGTGTCTGGGTCTCAATTATATAATTATTTATTTAAAATTATATATGTACTAGTGGTCCGCCCCGGCTTCGCCCGTGGTACATATGAAAAATAGATGTTGGCCGATTCTCAGACTTACCCGATATGCACAGAAAATTTCATGAGAATCGGTCCACCCGTTTCGGAGGAGTATGCAGACTAACATTGTGACACGAGAATTTTATATATAAGAAGAAGAAGATGTTTATCAGCCATCTGGATTCCCTAACAAAAGCGAAAGCATAAGCAATAAGCATAGCATTAGTAGGTATGGGATGATCGTGCCGTGTGTGAAAATTGTCCTGAAATATTTAAGCCCCGGATACACTAGGGAACATTTTGTCCCGCAACATAACGCGCGACTGTGCGCGCGACACTAAATATACGTGACGATGCAACGTTGCATAGTGTCCCGCGACATGACCCACAACATTTTACGTGACGCCGGGCGTGTTGCTTGCTCCCGCCTCGAGAGCGAGCGCACGTGTCCCGCGTCAGTGTTGCGCCATTTATCACCGAGTGTAGTCGCGTACGCAACGTACCTTTAAAATGTCTGTAGTGTTGGGAAATGATACCTCCTCGGGCGACATTTCTATAAACACTGAGAAGTGTGGTCGACAAAATGTTCCGCGACATGTATCTCGGCACATCCCACGTATTTGTTGAGAAACATGTTCCGCAACATGTTGCTCCATTTGTCCCCTAGTGTATCCGTGGCTTTATTTATTATTTTTTATTTATTTAAATATAAAATATATACTGGGATGTTGCTCGCAGCTTCGCTCGTGTGCCCAAAATAAATTCTCATGGGAATGAAACGTTTCAAGACGGTAAAAACTAAAAAGTATTTTTTGTCACTCTAATGTCTACTTCTTCATAAATTAAAAAATTGGTAGGTATACTTACCATAAAAACTCTCCGTTACGACGTGGTCACGACCACTCCTGCTTCTACCGTGGCACATGATTACGTTTTCTATCCTGGTACTTCAACTTACAAGGAATAATTTATAAAAAAAAAGAATTACCGAAATCGGTTCAGACGTTCTCGAGTTTTGCGATTACTAACACATTCAGTTAGCGATTCATTTTTATTATAGAGACAATCTTTGTACCAAATTTCATCCAAATCGGTTCAGTCATCAGTGGTTTAGGCGTGAAGAAGGGGTAGACAGAGTTAATTTCGTTTTTATAATGTTATTATAGCATAATAATGATATTGTAAGGATTAGTAAGGATATAATAGTTGTACCTTTTTGGTATGAAGCGCGGGTGAAGGAGCTTTTTTAAAAAATGAAGGACTTTGAACTGATGAAGGTCCTATGGCTAGACGCCTTTGATGCATGGTTCTTAAGGAACGTCTAAATTAGCTTCCTACCAAATTTCACCTTTATACGTTTTTGAGATTTCGTGATTAGAGTATTTATTCTCAAACTTTTGACAGTCTCGTTGGTTTGTGGTAAGCATATTTCACTGTTTATATTCCTTATAGAACAGTGTTTCCCAACTTGGGGTCCGCGGACTCCTAGGGGTCCCCAGTCCTCGAGCATATCCCAGGGGGTCCGCAGACAAATCAAGAAAATTCCGAAAGCCTTAGTGACCGGACTATTCTGATGGCCGGATTTGTATTTCTCAGTTTTAAGATGGAATAATTTATCTAAGCTATTTCATTCAAAAACACTGCAAGAAATCAATCAATTTTTAAAATAATATAGATTGTCTTATGCGAATTAGTTTTTTGGGAGGTCCGGATCATGATAAAGTGGCACTAGGGGTCCACCCATAGAAATCTAAATAACAAGACACTAGAAGTCGTAAGCGTGCGTGACCTTGTCGCCACTCAGGTGATTTGCACATCACCAGTGCATTCGTCACTGTTCAGTTGCTCTGGAGACGTATGAGTGTATACATAGTGTGTTTCAGCAATTCCCATTGCGGAAATTCTTCCACAAGTTGTAATTATACTTATAAAGGAATAATATTTCATCGGAAAATATTTTTTTTTAGAAATAATGCCGTTTTTCCTTAAAATTATAGAATATTTACAAGTATTACGAGTGTCACCATAGTAATCGAAATAACAATGAATGACACAGTCGACCATTCTTATTATCACGTTTGTTCGTATTGGAGCAAAAAGTCTCATATACTTAGGGATGTTATTCTAAAATAAACCGTAAATTCGTGCGTTAGGATACATATTCAAAAGCTTAATTTAATAGATAAGTTAGTTTTCACTAAAATCAAGCTGTCCAATAAAAGGCATATTTTACTTGTGTGTACTGTTTAGCTTTCGGTTTGAATGTGTTGATTTTGGCGACAGCGGTTTTCATACGAATTATGACATTATAGCACTTCTATGTGTCTTGTTATTTAGATTTCTATGGGTCCACCTTAGGAAAAGGTTGGGAAAGGCTGTTATAGAATATGGCCGAAATTCGGTCGAAAAGATATTTAGTTAAAGTTATATGTTGTACTTTATTATATTTTGTATCCTTGGTTTAATACCTAAAATCTTCAAGTGTCTCAGTCTTGTGTCCCATAAATAAAACTACAAATAATGGGTCCTATAACTTATATTTCAAAAACTTATAAATACACCTTATAGAACAACAAGATAAAAATTATAATTAACGATTTTACAAAATAAATTACTACTAAATTAAACGAGTGTCATAATACAAATTTTTAAGAGAAGGTTTTCTACACCTACACTGGGATTCTGTTGTATTTGTTGTTGCGTGTGAATGCACCGGGAGGACTGGCTTTCGCAAAGGTTTTGATACGCCGGATATGAGTCTATCTGCACTAGAATAGATCTGTTTTGGCCGTATACGTCGCTCGCGTTCTAGTCGAGCCCTCTGTATACGCTTTGTTTGTTCTATGCTCTCCTGCAGAGCAGCTATGCTAGACGATGGAGCAGGATAACGTTTGAGGCTATTTGAAACTTCCCCAACTTCAGCAATGTCCGTATCCACGATCTCTTTGTGATCCAGTATCATACCTAAATTTAATTTTAAATTTGTCGATCCATCTCGGAATGTCAGGTAAATTTTATCTTGTCCGAGAACCCTCAGTGAAAAGTTTTCATTAATTTTTAGTGCTTTCATTTTTATTTGAAATGGTTCAAAATTTTGTGACAACTTTTTGCCTTTTTCTTTTATAAAATTATCGAATTCGATTGCTACCATTTCTTCATTTTCATGTCGCGGAATATCATCTCCAGGTCCACTGAATTTTAGAATATCAGGATCTTTATGGGTCAAATGAGTATCAATCAAAATTTGTTGTAAAACAGGAGGATCGTTTAATGTATGCCATTTCCAATGAGAAACTGGCCCAATGTTCCGATCTAATACGACTCCTTCTGTTTGGTTATATTTAAGCCTTAAAATAAAACATTCAACGTAAATTTACTTACAAAACTACCTATCAAATCTAAAACTTTGTAAAAACGTACCTTATTTTTCCTTTGTGATCGAAAACAATACCATTTCCTAAATAATCAAACATGGCTAAAATTGTTAGGGGCCGTGATCGCCCACGGTCATCGGGTTCCCCGTTGCTGTATATGACATATCTTTGCTGAGCATGCATTTCTATAAAGATAATAATAATTATGATTGAATATATTGGATTTAGAATATAGAATTATAGATAAGTCATTAATTAAATTACCTTCCGCATCATAATAATCCAGCGCCTTACATCCATTTCTATAAAACCAGTGTCCTTTACCATTATCATCAATTTCTGCTAGTTTCTCTCCAGTGTCATACAGCACTAATTTTTTGTTCTTGTTGTATTCAAACCAATTAAATTCCGGATTTGCGGGTTTCATACGATATACATTCATCTGTGTTATAAATATTCGACATCAGTAATGAATTTTGCCTATACCTAAACGTTGCATTGATAGCTGTGAGGTAAATATGAATGGTTTGCATTTTTTGTCCGAGAACATTTTCTTGTAGATATTTTATTCCTGTTGTATTAAAGACGCTTTGGAATTAATACATAAGTTGAAATGTATTTTAGGACATGCTTCGATAAATATTATAAAATATAAGTGTTATGTATTTATTTTGAGCGTAATAAAAGCGATACTAAATGGATGAGTCAATATACGTAGTTTATACCTAATATCTAAATTGTCGAGGTATAATGGACTTTCGGATCCACGTTTGTGCTTCTTGTATTAACATACCTATAGATATCGAGTAATAAGGTACCTGTCGTACAATTTTTTCAGTAGGTAATATTGTCCAGCCTTTTTCGATGAATGAGCGATCTGATAAAGCATATCGCATAACACCCTTGGTCACTTCTTTTTCTTGCTATAATATATAGGTATTAACTAGGTAAATTGTATAAAAATCAAAAGGTATAATTCATTTATATAACATTTTTACAGCAACAGTATTAAATCTGTTTTTATTAATCATCAACACTGGATTAATTTAGTGTCTATATCTATACGCCATAAGGTAATAATAATCATCAATCATGATTCCTACCCTGAACGAACTGTAGGACACCTATTCATACACCAATTCCTACAACCAACGGATCTACATTTGATACAATTAAAGATAAGTTATTAATAAGATAACTATTCCTGACTGAAATTATTAAAAATATCTATCACTATAACCTTAATTCTTTCCCTGTTTCTCGTCTTACTCCAATGAGTAAGACAACTACACAATTGTAGACTGTAGGAGTAACATAATTTTATTATTACTTATGTTTATATATCATATGGCACGTACCTCACCATAGAAAAATCTATAAAGCTCCGATTCGTCGAAGTAGGTAATATCTAAATAAGTAAGTAAGTACGTCTCAATCGGGTTTTTTACAAAAAAATTTTTTTTGGTTGTTAAAATTCCTGGACTGCAATAGAAACACTTACTACTTGTGGACTAGCACCTTCTTACCTGTTTTTTGAGAGGTTCTGAAGACTTGATTTTTTCATTCACGTAATTATCTTCTTGAATTTGTTCGTACTTAGTATTGAAAATTAAGGGTTCATAAACATCTATTTCCTTACATATTTTTTTCTTAGGAATAAGGTTTTTCTGAATTTTTGTGCCTATGATAACATCGCCTAGTTCTTCTTTTTTTTCTTCGTTGTATAAAATGTTATCTATATCGAGTTCTAGCTCAGAATCTTCACAAAATAAACATCGGGTTCCAGGCATGCATTGATGCAATTTATGACCTTGATGTCTTTTTATGATCAGCGGGGAAATATTTAATTCCGACCAGCGTCTCGGTACTACACGGTGTTCACCTTCGGAATGTTTAATTTTTACTAGTTGTAGAACTAAATCGTCGGTAGATGGTTTTCTCAATTTGACTTTACTTATAGATAATTCCGTGGTTGTGGGTTGCACTTGAGTGTTATAATTTTTAGATTTCTCTTTTTCCTTGTTTTTCATTCTAAATTTCATGTCCTTTTCTTTTGCTTTGATGATGTCTAGGCCAAAATCTTTGTCTTTTTGTGCAGTATCTTTGGCTGCGTTCGGCGTTTCGGAACCTAAGTCGTCTTTTTCCTGTGTTTCGGACTGCAATTCAACTTCTTTGTTTTTTATCTGTGTGTGTTGTTCCTTTTCCTTTGATGTCTGATCCATTTTTTTAAGCTTTTTATCTCTTTTCTGAATTTCACTCTCATTTTTTCTTGCATCAAGTGGATCCTTGGCGCGTGTGGATGTACCATTATGTTTTTCTTTTGTTTTTTCTTTTGGTTTGTGCAAAACTTTTTTTAAACTGTCCCTTATACTTGGTTGCAGGATTATTTTTTCTAGGTCAGATTTTTGTACTTGTTTTTGAAATTTGTCGTTTCTCTTTTCTGCTCCTAATTTACTTATTTGATCTGTTTGTTTCTTAGTTTTTTCTAATTCCAAAGTTAGTAAGTTTTCGGTTATTTCTTTTATAATCTCTGAGGAACTTCTTTGACGATTAACAGGTTTTTTAAGTTTTTCTTTAGGAAAAAAGAAACTAAAATTGGTCTTAAAAGTACTATCCTTCAGGCTGGAAAATGATGAATTGAAATTTTCTACAGACTGTGATATTTGAAAATCAGAGGAAGAGCTTTTACCGCAAATATTTCTAAAGTTTTTAGAGCTTGAATCATCTGGTAAGTTGGAGAACTTATCATTGTTTTCTTCAAGCATCTTTAAATCATTTTTAACGCTCTTTTGAAACAGATTTTTGTGACTGCACAATTTTTGTATCGTTAAATGATGTTCTTTATCCTTTTCTTTTCTCAAAATATGTAGTTCATGCTTACATTTCTTCGGCGGCTTTCTGAGACTTGATTCAGATGATAATGTTAGTTCGTCTTCAGAGGGCGCCAACAGTTCAATAGAAGTAATTATTCCCTTTTTTATTGAATCTTCATTATATATCAGTCCATATTCATTCATTTTTTCCGGCTTTTCCTCAGCCAAAGATGCCACATCTTTCGTGGTTTTAAACAAAAAGTCTATTTTAGGTTCCTGGACAGTTTTCAACGATATTTTATAACTACACGATGTTTTTATCGATGATTTAGTACTAGGATAAGTGGGATCCATAAAAATCACATTGTTATCCAACAATTCTATAATCTTTGTCAACCATAATTTAACCTTTTCTTTAATGTAGTTTTTTGATGTACTTTTCTTGTAAGAAATCTTCTTATGTATTCGAGTTTTACTTGTTTTATGAAGAAAATAATCAGTTAAACAATGATCGCAAATGTGGTTATATATATTTTTTCCAATATTCAAAACCTTTCTTTGCATACACTTCACGTTTCGCTTACATCGTTTACATTTTATTAAATTATCTAAAAAAATTACAAAAAATTAAAGCAAATTAAAAGTACCTTAGTTAACTACTAACTAGTTAGGTAACTAGGATATTTGTGTAATTTTAAATAATTGTAACTACTTACAGATCTTTTCCACTGATTTTTCTTTAACGTTTTCTCCTTTGTCCATATTATCGTTGCTCATTCTAGAACAGATCAAAAATATGAAGAAAAAATATTTATATATCTTCCCGTATATGTTCTAGCTTTCTGTAAGCGGCTTCGCCCGCGTAGTAAAAGAAAAACCCGCATAGTTCCTGTTCCCGTGGGATTTCCGGAATAAAACCTATCCTATGTCCTTCCTCGGGTGCCAATAGGCTATTATAGCTCTGTACCTACCATATTTTAGGTAAATATATGAAATACTTTTTGAGTTTAGCCTGGACATAGGTACATAAGACCCAACTAGGCTATATATTATCTCAAGTGAGCCGAACGAAGCATGCAGCTATTTATAAAAGCTAGAAGTTAAAACACACATTTTTACACCTTAGCCATTGACCTTACCTAATTTTTTTTTCACCTTGTCTAAAATTTCATCGACGTAAAAGATATGATTTATAGGTATATATATCCACTAAAATTAACTACTTGCAGATTAATAATAAAATAATTATCTACTAACAAATACGTAACAAGTATACCAAGGTTGAATAAAAGAAGAAAATGAGAACAGTGTGCTACAAAACGATTGAAGATTATTAATAAATGACAGTCCATCCTTCAAGCATTTTTTTAATATATCACAGAAATAGTTATATATATAAAAAAAAAGTATTTTATTGGAAGTTACCTTGCTTCTTATGATACCAAGATAAAAGATTTTTCGTTCACGGGGAATACCCTGTAGGTTTTGATTCCCTTGCGAATGTCGAAAATTTTTAGCAGACGAATATCTTTTGATTGTGTTGGCTTAGATTGAGAAGTTTGATTTTTTCACAACTTCAAGAGACCTCCACGAGTTCTGTCGAATAATCATCTTTACAGACAGACAGACAGACAGACATCGAAGTGATCTATGAGAGTTCCGTTTTTTCCTTTCGTTTTGTGGTTCGGAACATTAAAAACGGCAACACATATTTCAAACTAGCTTCCGCCAGCAGCTTCGCCCACGTAGTCACGTATCCATGCAGTATTTTTTTAAGTTTAGCCCATTAATACAGAGTACAGACAAACACACAAACATTCTAAAAACTATATTCGATTCGCCTATATTAGATTGTAGATCATGCCCGAAGTATTATTTTAAAAAATATTCAAAGTATTTTTAAAAATAATACTTGGGGCGTGATTGGCGTAATTTTCCCACGATTTTATTACCTAGCTATATATATGGTTATTTTGTAGAACTACAGATAATAATATATTTCTTTACGAAGAACTAAGGCACTATTTAGTGATCCACCATAAATCCTTCAAAGATTTGTTATGATTGAAAGAAGTTATTTTTATAGGCCAGAAAGGCTTTGCACGTATAAATCTATTTTACTCACAGAACAGTAAGGGCCGGCGCCCACTGCCGGCACGGCGTGGCAGGGCAGGGCAGGCGTGGCATAGAAGTGTGATGTGGGCGTGGCCCACGTGTCACTTGTAAGGTCTAGCTACTCACGATTCAATTTCAGCAACAATCTGTTGACACAATCTGCAGTAAGCCGACAGATTGTGTCGTCAATAGTATAGTTGAGGGCACGTTGGGGGTGTAACCCAAAATGTTGCGAATTGCATCGGCGCGGAAGCAACCAGACAAATTGAATTGTGAATCAGATTGAGGGTTGGATGAATCGTGAGTAGAGAACGCTCAATCGCGACTTCAACAAATTGTGTCAACAGATTGTGGGTTGTGTAAGACAGTGCGCGCACGAGCAACTTTGTCTCCGCAACTATTTTGTCTCTCCCACCTATGGGCTAGTATGAAAGTGCGCGCACGTAGCGACGCAACTCCCCATACAAATTGATGGGAGAGACAAAATAGTTGCGGAGACAAAGTTGCTCGTGCGCGCTAGCTCTTACTTGTGTTAAACCGTGAGTAGACCACAGATTTTACTACTATCTACACGTCTAAATTCATCAAAATCCAGTCTGCAGTTATACGTGACAATGTAACAGAACAAGATTCATTTACGCAGCAGAGATTTATGTATTTTAATTTTTTTGTATTCCCTCTGCTTCAGTTTTAAGAGCCACCCGTATTTATTTTACCTTTTTTATCCCTAACAATCTAAACTAAGAGATCGCTAATTAAAAAGAAGGTTACGATAAGGCCGCCTTATGTATGTACAGCTACATATATTATATACCCTATATGGTATACTAACTTGTAAATAAATTTTTAATTTGGTGTGGTAATGTGAGCACAGATGGAGCATAGATGTGAGGCTGTCCAACAGAATAATATGCTGGTGTTTGTACCTATAACAGATGTTTCAAAATTGTTTTAAATGGGATAGGTAAGTGATAAAGCATAATATTCTTATTGTAGAGAAAGTTGAAATCAAAATGCTGTTGTATATTTATATCAATTTATTACTAATCCTTCTTTTTCTTAAAAAAGTTAATAATTTTTTGGCGTAACGATAGAGGTGATCCTGTTGGTTTTAATACTAATTCTTTGGTGCATATGTTGTGAAGAGGGCCAAATGCCAATGCAACAACAGTACATGCAAGACAAATAACATTATATGGCATACTAAAGTCAGGTGTAGGTAATGAGACCATTGCTCCATTGGTTCTGAATACTGCAGAGTACCCTAAAAATATAAAAAATCAAGTTATAACATTATGAAACATAATAAGAAATTAAATTAGTAAAATTTGTTTTATACTTACATGGTTTGGAAGCATTAAAAACTGAATCAAAAGACACACCGTCTACAGGAAGACTAGTATAATTTTTTGCTGTTGGTAAATTTGCTGCAATTATTGCAGACCCTATATAAAAACCGTGATTAGCATCTGGTGGATATTCTTGCCATTTTAAGAATACAAATTCAAAATCAATTGTCACTGTTGTTGTTGATTTGGGTGGCAACCTTAGCAATAATTCCAAGTGGTATGGCCTCTGTCTACTTCTGCCTGGGGAATAATACTGTTTCATTACTAAATTACTTTCAGCCTCTCCATTAACTCTAAGTGTGCTCAATTGTATTGGCAGCCACCACGGGGCATTCTCTAATAATACAATATCAATTGGTGCCCAATAGTTATTTACAATTTCAGTTACTATCCCACCAAACTCCTTTCCATATCCCAGGACATATCTATTAAAATGTAGAGGTGGTGGTACTGGTACTAAAAATTTAGTGTGTATTCCATATTTTGCACCAATGTTTATCATTGGTGTGTCATGTTTTATTTCATATATTGCAAATATGGTTTCACTTCCACCCCTGCTTGACTGAACTATACTATTTGGTGTGGGTGATAGTTTAAATGGTTCTGTTACATTTGATGTTATATCAACATAGATTTTGCTTGATGTGGACATGGGGCATGCCCCGAATAGCCCTTGTCCAAATAGTGATTTGAATGACCAATTTACATTATTAATTATTTTAAAGTCATACACAAGAGAAACAGTTTGTTTTATCTCCAAATTATGTTCAGTACAATCCTCATTCTGGCATGTTTTTCTCACATGGATTCCTATAGAATGATAATTTGTATTATGAATTAGCCTTGAATTTAAAAGTGCTGCAAATCCATGACTAGATTCACACGGCAGTAATTTTTTCCAAGGAGTTAAGTTTTCAGTGCATACTATTTCTCTGGGTAGTGAAGCATATCTCAAATATGCTGTACTATTAATATTTGTATGCATGGCTCCTAGAGGCCACAAAGCCATTTGTGGTGATATTGTATTGTGATTGTCTATAAAATTTAGTGAAGCACAAAAAAGACCAGAAAGAGTAGAACTCAATTTCTTAAATTGATCATCTATATTTGAAACATTTGGAGAAAACCATGCATATAGTTCTGCACCAGGTGCGGCATCCAGGACTGGATATCCCCATTGTTTATGTCTCCATTGACCTTCAGTTAAAGTTAAATGTAACTCTTCAACTTGATAATGAGACATAATTTCTCGTAGTGAACGTGGGGCTAAATGAGAATGCTCAGCTGGAAATAAACAATGTGAAATTTCAAATTAGTAACGAGACAAAAACAAGTGTAAATATTATAATCAATGTAAAAATAACTTACAAGCGCCACCAGTTACTTGTGTGATGAATTGAAAATTAACATATAAATGAATGGGAAGTAAGGGTTTAATGAATATTTCTTCTTTAAAAACATCACCGGTAACACAGAATATTTGGGTAGATAAAAATAAGGTAAAGCAGAGAAAGAAAGGATTCGTCATTTTTTAGTTTTAAGTTCACAACTAGACTAAATACAATCTAAAACATTACATTTGTTACTAGTAAATTAGTAAATATTTATATTTAACTTTTTTAAAGACTAGACATCAACCTTTTTTTTGCGATTGACAAATGACAACAGTGGCCTGTGATGACAAATGACGTATAGACCACAGAGTAAATAATAGAGAACTCGCCACCAAAAAAGTCCCACGGCAAAGCTACACAACACTTAATTTAGGCACAAAATTTAGAAGCTCATTTAGAACTTATATTTTAGATAAACGAACAATACTGTGATGCAGAAATTATTTATCGCAGATTACGACCTTTCTTTGAATAAATAGGAAGCATGAGATTTTACAATATTATGTAAAACTATCTTCAATTACTTCTGCACACACTGGTTCTAAAACACTTGATTCATTATTTGATTTAGTTACTAAATTTAGGACAATGTGGTTAGATTGGGTTAGATGCTTGTTATTTATCTAAATTTTAGCTCACAGAACAATAAAAACAAATAGAAGTGCTATAATGTCATAATTAGTATGAAAACCAGTGTCGCCAAACCCACACATTTAAACCGATAGTTATACAGTGCACTACAAGTAAACTATGCCTTTGATTGGACAGCTTAATTTGAGTAAAAACTGACTTAGGTTATAAATTCAGCATTTCATTATGTACCCTAACGCACCATGTTACGGTTTATTTTAGTATAACATCTCTAGGTATATTAGCTGTTTTGTTTCTCATTGCACAGAAATTCCAAATTCGAAAACATTCAGCTACTCCACAACAGAGGGCGTTAGTTTTCGATAGATATAACTTTGATCCTCAACACATAGAGATAAGGTTGAAATTTGTGTCACTCAACATTAATGACATTAACTTGATATTTATCTGATGCTATGCCCTGAGGGATGTCAGCTTTGTTATCGATATCGAGATATCGATAATTCACAAATAAATATTTTTTGTGTATTTTTTTTCTTTCTATTATACGAGTATAGTATAATGTGTCACATTTTGGAGTATGTTTATTACTACTAAGTACGTCTTTTTATATTATTATTATTAAATAAAAAACGGAATAGAATAGTATTAATCTATATAATTACAAAATACAAACAGAAAATATGCATTATTTTAAATCCTGGAACTGCCGTAGGTTTGCTGTATCGGTGGCCTTTGTTAGACTGCTTAGTGCTGCTCGGGATCCAGTTAACTCGTCACGTTGCATTTATCCATTTCTCTTTTAAATTAGCCTCTTTGGGAAATCTATAAATAAATTGGACAAATGAAAGCTAAGGAAAAATAAAATAAAATTTAATATTTATAATGTTTGTCTTTTCTAAAGTATCGATACTGTCGATATGCGCCACAAGCATCACTAAAGCGACATTCGTTTGTTTATTGCAATAATATTCCAGAAATTCTTGTTTGCTGTTCAATCTATAATAGTACTAATTTCTTACGGATTAAGGTTCATTTTGACTAGATATTTGTATACAATTTTGACAAATTACAAGCGAAGTTATAACATAAAATATTATATGTAAAATAAATAAAAATAAGACTTACCGATGGTATTAAATGTCTCCATTGCTGATATTATTTCGTCTGCTATCATTTTTGCACTCTAATACCGAACAACACGTCCTAATTAATGAATAAAATATATGGAATAAAGGTTTGACAGCTGACAACCGACTCGAATATTTTTCTGCGCACAATTACTGAGAGCAAGTTAGGTGATCTTACCTTACAAGTGACACGTGGGCCACGCCCACATCACACTTCTATCTACTTTACTGTTCTGTGGTCATAAACGTTTTAACCACAGAGCAAGTAATATAATGTTTTAACTATCTTTAATAATCTGTGCATAGGATTTGCTGAAGCGTCTTATTCACGGTCAATCCCCGACGTACGTCGGCTCAAGGCCGCGGTGCTGGATGTATCCTACTGACGATCGTGCGCGCATCAAGCATGGCCAGGGTTGCCAACTTTTATTTGAAGAAATAGAGTAAATCTGATTTTAAAGGAGGTAAATAAAGAGTAAATAAATATTTTTAAAAATGTATTTTTTTGTTCTTTTAGCAGTACCTAAAAACTTTTCATTATTTTTAAATGAATTATATGAATCCAAACATTCCAAATCTAAATTTATATATTTCAAGAGCTCATTTTTAATTAATTTTTAATGAAGCTCGGTTTCTCTCTTCCCGCCACTTCACATTCATGACCGAAAAGACTCTTTCAGTAAATGCTGAAGTGGCGGGAACAGAGAGTATATAGCTAATCATTTTTTTAAACAAACAAATTCGTCAAGACATTTTTTTTTTAAATAAATTGCCATTTTTCTGCAGTGGACTTTTGCTGTGTTATTCAACAATTCGCCTTGGAGTTCTTTTAAAATAATAACTTCTGAATATAAACTGTCCATGTGTACTAGGTTGATCCAAAAGTAATGATAATTGGGTATTTCCTGTGTACATAAAAATATAAAATAACTGTTTCTTGCTTGCTCATGTACTCACTACTCACTAAGTTATCACAAAAAAATCATATCAATAGGCCACGTTTCCAAGTATTTACATTAATTTCTGTTGGCAACACTGATCTGCTGTACGTCCGCGCTATTCACTGTCCATCTGCACGACGTTCGCGGTGGTGGGGGTGCTTGCTGGATGAAAAGTTGGTCGTGCACATCCAACAAGATAATAATAATAATTATTGACGTACGTCAACGCTATTCACTGTCGTTTTGCGTCGTGCATCGTGTATGACCTTGGCGGGACGTACGTCAAGATGGACCGTAAATAAGACGCTTGAGCGCAGATTACTTGCTCTGTGGCACAGCTGATACTTGTCAAATACTTAGCTGTCAGCTGTGAGAATTTTAAACTGCAAGTTAATTATAATAATATTTTGTAACTTTAATTATAGTTTTAATAGTATAAAGTTTATTGAAAGCGTGTGTTTCAAAAGATATATTTAATTAACTCTTTTATACAAATGTATTGGATATATTTGTATTAATGTCATCTTTTGTTTATGTTGTTTATTGTAAAAAGTATCGCTGATTCATTTTTGTGGTTTTTATTTTTGGAGGTAGTTTTGGTACCTATACAATGGATAATGAATTTTTTGATATATCGACGAGTTTAAGACTGCAACTCGGATATGGAATTGGCCATATATTGAACGATGTATGTGCTAGTTTATGGTTTACGTACTTCTTAGTATTTTTTCACCTTGTGCTTGAATTTACTGCCTCTCAAGCTGGATATTTAATGTTAATTGGACAAGTGGTCGATGCTGTATCCACCCCTTTTATTGGATACCATTCCGATCACACAAATAATTCTGTAAGTGCATGGTATGGCAGAAGAAAGCTTTGGCATTTGTTTGGTATGTATGGTTTGCAATTTGCATTAATCATAACTAAATCACTTCCTGATTAATTAATTAATCAATTGTTCCAGGTTCAGCATGTGTACTTATGTCTTTTCCATTTATATTCTCTCAATGTATTGGATGTTCATTAACACATAAGTGGGCTCAGATGTATTATTATGCATCATTTATTTTAATATTTCAAATTGGATGGGCAGCTGTACAAATATCACACTTGAGTTTAATACCAGAACTAGCTGAAGATCCACATGTCCGTACTCATCTTACAGCAATAAGTTAAGTATAACAATCTTGCATACAAAAGTTATAGATATTACTAAAAACAAAACATAAAACATTACAATATGTTAAATCATTGCAAATGTTATAAGAACATTTTCTAAGCTTTAACTAGTAGCTGATATTTGTTAAACTCAAATAACATTTGATGAATATTAAATATTAATTTCTGTATCAACTACAAAGTACAAACAATTAAATATAGGCCATACAAATAATTTACAATTATTTCTTTAATTTTACTAAAATTTAAGGTATTCACATTTTTTTTATGATTACAGATATGGATTTACTGTTTTCTCAAACTTGTTTGTGTATCTTATAACATGGGCCATTTTACATTTCACTGGACAATGTGACAAGGAGGTATGAAAATATATATGAAAAAAATCTGGTCAAATAAAATGTGTCTGGTTATTTTAAAGATATTATTTTTCATTGTTGCAAGTATAATTCACTAACTTTTGTTGTTGAATTATGTAATATTCAATGGATACTTTGCAATACTATAATAGTCTTCTAGTAATGTAAATAATAAATATTTTAAAATTTCAGCAAGTTGGTCCTGGAGATGCCTGGAAATTTAAACAGATAATGTTAATTGTTCTAAGCATTGGAACATTGGCAACTATACTATTTCACTTCAGTATAACAGAAAAACAAGCTAGATATGCAATAGCAGAAGACACTCAAAATGCAACATTTCACTGCAGCATTTTTAAAAAATGGTTGTTATATCAGGTACTTCTTTAGAGGCTTTATAATTTTATATGCAATTGCTATTTTTTAATATGTAGTAATTTATGTATTATTTTGTTCTTATATAAACGTTTTCAACCTTAAAAAATATCCATAATTAAACACATTGTAATTTTATCTTTTTTGATGTGGAATGTGACGCCTTAAATATTATGTTTTATTGTGTAGACTGTAGTATATGCAACAACTGTGTAGGTCTACATTTGAAGAAGCATTGAAATAGATGCACTGCTTACTTATACTAACATAAACATTAATTTGGAAAGACAAAACCTTTGTTTTCTCATTTTACTCTGTGCATTAAAAGCATTGCTTTCATCATTTAACATTTCAATATTAAACTAAACATCCCTAAAAATTTTAGGTAGCTGGTGTTTATATGTGTACAAGGCTTGTTGTGAATGTTTCTCAAGTATTGATTCCCTTATATTTGCACCGCACTTTGGGATTAGCTGCTCGTTCTCTTGCTGTAGTGCCATTGGCTATGTACCTCGGGAGTCTCGCGGCTGCCGGCGTGCAGAGGTTGGCGCCAAGATCAATCACTAGAAAACTAAGCTATTTTATCGGATCCGCATTTTCCCTTTGTGGTTTTGTGTGGATTTACTTTGACACTGACTATAATTTTAAAGTCTATTTCATTTATATTGTTGCTGTTTTAATAGGTTAGTACATAGGACAATTAGTTTATCATTTTCTGCTGTCAATATTGAAACAAATATAATTAATAAATTAAGTAAACCATATTATGTCTATCAGCCCTTTGATAACTTATTTATAAATATAACAAATTATCTGTTTTTGTATATTAGAACATAAAACTCAAAAGCAATAGGAAATTAATAACATATCTGTTTTATTTTTATTTAAAATATATTATTATACTCATATTTGACTTTTTAATATAATATTTTACAGGATTTGGTGGTGCACAAATGCTAGTGACTAGCCTCTCTTTAACAGCTGACCTAGTTGGCGAAAATACACAAGGATCTGCTTTTGTATATGGTTTAATGAGTTTTACAGATAAGCTCTCTTGTGGAATTGCAATAGCTTTGATACAGCTATAGTAAGTTGTACTCTATTTAGTTTATTTATTCACTAAAACTTGTTTTCTGCATTTAAGCAAATAGGGAACAACTAACAAGTATTAAATAGGTATGGATATTTATTAAGAAGATTAAGTACATAGTTATTTCCAATTATTTGCATTGAACCTCACGGCTCACCTATAGCACAGATCTAGTACCTTGTTCAGAATTTGTGAGGTTCTATAAATAAATTTTTAGTTAATTAATTTTGGTAAGTATATAGTTAATACATAAAAGTTTCTTTTTCAGTGCCGACCAGTCTGGTGCAATGTATTACCGTTATGCATTGTCGATAGTTTGCGGCGCAGCATGTTTACTAGGATTATGTTTCACAGTTTGTCTACCTAAATTAACTCACAATACATTAATAGTTGCGAGTAAGTAATTTATTATTAAACTAGCAATGCCCTGCGGTTTCACCCGCATAGATAACGATATCGTTACTGTGAAAAGTCTAAGTCTATAGGTCGGACTATAGGTTTAATTTTTAATCACATGAAAATCACCTTTACCCCGTCCCACACTACGGCCTTTATTTTTGTTTTAGTGGGGAAATCTTTCATAGATACCCACGGCCTCCGGGGGAGGGGCCGTGGGTTATGTCGGATTCCTACCGACCAAAACCCCACTGTGTTCCGTCAAGACGCATATTGGTAGAATTCCTCCGTGACCCCCGCACTACGGCCTGCTCGAACAGTATACCTACTATTTTCTGTAGATTGATACTTTTAAAAATTCGTTATATCTTTTGAATGGAATATCCAATTCTTTTCATTTAAAAAGTATTTTGCTGGTATTGAAACAGTCTATAATAAAACATCATTTAATGGGATAAGGATTAATATATGTGTATGGATAACATGGTTTGATTACTGTCGGCACTTCTATTTACTTTGAAAACGTAAAAAAGTTGTTGTAGTAACATAACTACTGAAGATGGACATATGGTATCGCGGACTTTCTTGTAGATATTGATCCATTCTATAATACCGTAGAACATTTTTTGTTCTATCTTCAATAGATTCCGCAGCGCACGCGATGACAGAAGTTTTATTGAGGATTTTTTTACACCTTGGGTTACATTATTGCATTTATGGTAAGGATCTCTATTTTTTTTGAAAATGCAATATAGCCTATGTTGCTCAGTAAAGATGCAGCTTTCTAATGGTGAAAGAATTTTTGAAATCGGTCCAGTAGTTTTTGCGTGAAAACCATACATACATACATACATACATACATACATACTTACAAACTTTTCCTCTTTATAATATTAGTATAGATGAATATTTTAATTTTGCAATATTACTATTCTATTCTGTATTAGATTTATTTAATTGAGCAATATTCTATACTAGCTGTGCTCCGCGGTTCCACCCGCAGAGCTCCGCTCCTGTTTGTTTTAGCGAGATAATATATAGCCTGTGTCCTATAGCCTTCCTCGATGAATGGGCTATCTAACACCGAAAGAATTTTTCAAATCAGACCAGTAGTTCTCGAGATTAGCGCGTTCAAACAAACAAACACTTAATATTAATATAGATATAATATTTTTGTCTTAAAATTATATATTCTACATCTTAAAATACATTATTATGGCTGTGATGACTTACTTCTCATTCACATGTAACCTTTATTATACTTATCCTATTAAATAAAATGATAACTATGACATCTTTTAAAAATTCAATTCTTTGATTATTTTACAGATGATGGATCTATAAATGCCTCGGATCAAGAAGTAGTACCATCTGGGCCAGAGATATAATAACTTATTGTGTTTGCTCAAATAAAACGAGTTTGGTAGACAGCTACCTTAGGAGATCTGCTAAAGGCTCCGAATTTAACTAATTTTAGCAAAGAAGCCCTCGAAACTTATTAGCCACTAGTATATTTAAATATATTTTGTATTAATTAAGGTTTAAGAAATCTTATCGTCTATTTTGATAGTATGAACATGTGATATTATGAAAATACATACCTATTTTTCTATGAGTTGTTTCATTTCTTTCACACTAATAAATATAAAATAGATATTTCTTTGTATGTTAAATACATTTAAGATCTTGTACATATACTGTTTTTTGCCTAGAAAATTAAGCTTTCTTAGTGAACCATGTAGAACACTGGTGACTGAGCGCCACAAGGCAAATTTACCATATATGTACTATTTTCACAGTGAAAAACCGTGTGTACAAGAGGCCTTAGAGCGTATACGCACTATGCGGGTAGCCGTCCGGCTGACCGCAAGCACAATTATGTACGTAATATTCATTTCTATGCGCACTGCGATGCGGCTACCGCAGACCGCACAGTGCGCATAGAAATGAATATTACGTACATAATTGTGCTTGCGGTCAGCCGGACGGCTACCCGCATAGTGCGTATATGCTCTTAGGGTTATATTTTTTTGACATTTAAAAAAAATGTAAATAGGTATAACACCATAAATCTTTTTTGTATTTCTTAACTGTTTAATTTTAATATGTGAACCTAAACTTGATCTATGATGAGTACTATTTACATAATGGACAATCAAAATAAAACAAGTTGAAAAGTACAGTCACATTTTAATATCACATGTAAGCTTGCACAGCATATAAATTTTGGTATTCAAATGTTAGACAAAATTTAATACTAAAAGCTTGGCAGTTACAAGCACAAGTAGAAAAAAATAAATATTGAAGATTAATAATATATGAAAGACATTACTCGGTAGCAGCCAGTGCCATCACTGTGAATCTAACTTCTTTTGGATCTCTAGCCATAAACTCCTTGCAGACTTTAGCTGCATCTTCCAGGAAAGTTGCCGGAGTTGTAGGACCGTGATTAATCGGAAAAGCTTTGCGACCATCCAGTTCATACAATACTCCATCCTTATGTACAAAAGTTATAAAATGATGATTAACAGGTTCATCGGGATTAGCTGGAGTTTGTCCTTCTTGGGCCAGTTCTTTGTGAGCATTAATAATGCCATCACTATTGACAAACAAAGTACCACGAGCAGCTGGGTCTAAATCCTTTGCAGCATCCAAAAAGGTCTTCAAGTGACCATCAGCAATCTCTATCTTATCTGTATTATTGGCAACTGCATGAATAACTGCAATAGTACCACAAGCATTGCTTATATTTTGTTTCATATAAAAAAGATTATTGGAGACTTCTTGGCCTTTGGATAGAATTTCAGCTTCTTCTTTATTTTTGTGTTCTTCATATGCTTCAGATATTGGGAACAAAAGAGTAACTGCGACTACTGGACTCGGAACCCAAGATAGCATTTCAGGCTCCAGTCCCATCACATCTACAATATTCCACTTAGTAGGAACTCCATGCTTCTGAAGGAACTTATTTATAACATCAGGATTCGATTCCAAAGGAACTAGAGCTTCAGCCGCCATGTCGTTCTGGGTCTGAAAATATTTTTAAGGTTACCGGGAAAATATTTCTACTTTCAAATTAAAGAATAAGTGCACAATTTCTGTATACACACCTCAAACTAGGAAGATGAAGGTGAGAAAATGTGACAATGCGATAAACTTTGAGAGAGACGAATACACCGCTCGCTTCTCGTAGTTAATAATTAAAAATCAATACAAGTCTAGACTAGATTCAAGCTTTCCGACGGTTTATTGATCCAAGTTTTACTGTCAAATGTCAAAATTACAAACACTGAAACTGCAAAGTCACCGTTTCTTTCTATTTATATTTTTAGAGGGTGCGTGTATATTGATAACATCTAATATTTTTAAAATTATAATAAAATAAGAAGTTGTATTTTCATCTATACTTTATACTATAATATTATAAAGCTGAAGAGTTTGTTTGTTTTTTTGAACGCGCTAATCTCAGGAACTACTGGGTCCGATTTGAAAAATTATTTAATTGATAGCCCATTTATCGAGGAAGAGGAAGGCCATCGACCACACAACCACCAGTGGTTGTGTTGTCGATGAGGAAGGCAATATTATTTTATCATTACCCGTAAAACCGCAGGGCACGACTATTTTTATATATTAATATGTCGTGGCCATATCTCATTTCATATTTTGTATTTCATCTACACTATGCCCACGACTTATTTAATGTGTATAATCACATAAAAAACTTTGAAAAAACATTAATAATATAAAAGACATATTGCTGCAGAAATAAAACATGGTCGGCGGTTAGGATTTTTGAAATTAGTAGAAAATGATTTCAATTCTTAGATCATTAAGTAATGGATGGAGTACGCTGGCAAATGTTCTAACTAAACTTTCTGCTGTTTTTGGTGCGGGGAGGGTAACTCACACTATTGAAACACAATCACACATTCACAAAAATAATTTGTGTCACGAAAGTCGTAAAAATTTACGAACTTTTAAGCGACGAGTTTTTAAATTCAACTCTATCCCTAAGTTCATAAAGATTAAATTTGAATTTCATTCCAAGTTGTCTCGTGGGGAGTGTGGTTCAATATCGCGTTCTAAATTCAACTTTATAACTTAGGTCATAAAGATTAAATTTGTATTTCTTTAAAAGATAGGTTCGTAAGGAATGCGGTTCATTATCGCGTTTTAAATTCAACTTTATCTCTTAGTAGATAAAGATTAAATTTGTATATTTTCTTTCCATGATAGTCTCGTCTCTTTCTCTCTCGAAACATGACTCGATTATTTGTCTTGATCATATCGCTAAACGATATATCGACGATTATTAGAAATTGCATTTAATTAGAAATGTACGTTAAAAAATAAAAAAATTTACACAAATTAAAGGTTATTCCATCTTTTTTAATATTCGACATGTTTGAATTGCTTCTGCAAGACTTGAAAGTGCAAAACGGCATTTTTAGCGGAGCACTCGCAGACGTCCTTTCGATGTTTTACGAATACGCAGAGTGTTTGTAATCGATTACGCAAGTAGTTTTTATGAAAGCATAAGATTTTTCGATTCGAATAATCTTATACCTCGGCAAAAGGGGAAACGCCTGCGAGTGTTATCCATTACTTAATGATCTAAGTTTCAATTATATTAACTATCAATAAAATATAATATGATATAGTCCTACACAGAAAATTCGTCTTGAAGCGTAATTCCGAACTATTGCAGCTTTTAAATAATTATTGTTCTTTTGTAAAACGTTCCTAAGACGTTTTTTCATCAGATCGTTGGATTTATTGTGTGTTATAATTATTTTTGCTTATTACTTATCTCATTAACCAACTTCAAAAAAAGGAGGAGGTTATCAATTCGGCTGGTATGTTTTTAAAGTGAAACTTTTATTACATCGTCTCAAACTTTTTGGTCTGTGTAGCGCATGTCGCGTGTATCGCGGCTGCCGAGTAGGTATACCTACTCGGCAGCCGACCGACACGCGACATGCGCTACACAAAGCAGTGTTCGGAACCGTTCGAACAGTTTCACTTTTACCGTGGTTTCATAAAACCACACAACATTTTTTTTATATATGTACACCGATTACGCCGAAGTTTCTGAACCGATTTACGTGATTTTTTTTTGTTTGATGCGGAATAGTTTCGAATTGGTCCCCTAAAAATTTGATTCGGGTAGGCCCAGTAGTTTTTATTTTATGAGCATTTTTGACTTAATTGAAAATCAAGCAAGTTATTTTGATTCACTTCACGGTTACCGATTGAGCTGAAATTTTGTATACGTATGTAAATTGGATAGCATAGAGCTGCTGATTTGATGATGGAATCATGGATTTGAGGATGGAAGGTGGCGATAGGAACTAAGTAATTAATTGACTCAACTTTATCGAGTTTGGGCTCGTTTGATTCCTGTTGAAAAATACACTAAAAAGTATTAAATAAAAATTAAAAGGACTAAGTACTTGGTATTAAACCCGTGTAGACCGGGCATTGTGAAATCAAAACTATAATTAAAAATTAATGTACTACGAAGAATAATAATTATATTTCATCGCTTCATTCTTCAGATATTATTTACTATGTAGTTCCCTTTTTCAATGCTAGCAACCACGCACGCCTTTAGATTTTTTTTTTTTTTTAATTGAGGGTATTACGACCTGACAAGTATTTGCTCGCTTTGAACGATATTCATTCCTTTTTCGTGCGCCGCAACATACGGACGTCTCAAATAAGTGCAAGTTTCGTCATGTTGAAGAGAAATTAGAAGGAGAAAATTGATTATAGTATGAAGATTAGGAAGTTGAAGAAACATAAAACCTATAATATCATCTTCGGAATCCGAAGACGACACAAGTAAGTACTTTGGAGTTTTAAAGTGTCTTTATTTCGATCTGTAATACGACGAATGAAAGTTTCTTATAACTTACGAAATCGAAGCGTTGAAAAATATTCAAATATTTTTCGTTTATACCGGGAGGTTGTCCGAGATGGCATCACAAAGGTAATTTAATAGCTCATGATTTCTAGAAGTGAAATAATATTTACATATTACTCAACTTATGCCGGGAGGATGTCCGCGATGGCATCACAAAGGTTATGTAATTTTTTACTTTAGAGTACATACTTAAGTATTACTAATGTATTTAAATACATATTTATACCGGGAGGATGTTCGAGATAGCATCACAAAGGTAATTTAATAGTTCATGACTTCTAGAAGTGAAATAATATTTACATATTACTCAATTTATGCCGGGAGGATGTCCGCGATGGCATCACAAAGGTTATGTAATTTTTTACTTTCGAGTACATACTTAAATATCATTCATTAATGTATTGATATACATATTTATACCGGGAGGATGTTCGAGATAGCATCACGAAGGTTAAAATCGAAAATTTTTAATAGAATAAAAAATAAAAATAAAAGCCGGGAGGATATCCGCGATGATATCACAATGGTATTTTTATTGGAAAATTATAAATCTTTATTGGTACATATATAATTAGTAATTACTTGTTTAATAATTACCAGCTTACCAGGAGGCTATTCGAGATAATAGCACGATGGTTTGTTAGTTGAATATCAACTTATGATAAAAAATAAAATAACCCTAAATCATAATTTTATAAGTACCCTCGATAACAAAATTTTTTGTTACCGGATCCAGATATCCTAGAAACTGATCCACCAACAAATTCTTTGCCGGGAATTATGTATAATACGACGGATCCAGCTGCGCTTCAAGCAAATGAACCAGTAACGGTTGATACCACGGCCCCTCAATCGGAGCCTGTCGACTTAGAACCTGATATCTTAGCAGCATTGGGCGAAGATAATGATGTGATTCCAGAATATGGTGAAAAATTTCACGAAAGTCTCGCCAAAATATGGTTGCCGATCCATAAGAAAGTTTTCTAAAAACTTATTAGATTCCCGAAAATTGCGTATTATTTCGGAGATTCAGGCTGAATCCGGTAAATTCTGGGATAAGAAAATGGCTAATTTGCATTGGCAATAATTGGGGGCCGTTATAACAGGCGTTAATAATAACCCCCTATTTACGTAGTAAGAACTTGCGTAGTAAGAAAATAATATAAGATGGAGGCCAATAAGTTTATAAGTGTATATGTCGCATATTCTCGGACCCTCCATCATCGACAAACGGAATCAAGAAAAAAGTTTATTAGGCCTTGTTTAGTCAAAACTTTTTTGCAAGTTGTCGATCATTCTGAAAAGGATAATATATTGTTTGGAGACAATTTATCGGATAAAATAAAAGCTTCGAAGGTTATTACACCAAAACCTTCTAGTTCACATGCTCATACAGCACACACATCTCGCAATAGTTTCCAGGGAAACTGGCAGACACCTTCTCGCTTTCAAACAGGGGGGGGCGAGGAGGTTACAAGAGGGACATACAAAGACCAATCCCCTCTTCGTAGCCAAAGATGACCAGCTCGAGCTAAGATTGTGCACCAAAATAACAATAAAGATTTACGTTATTTTACGATTGTTGGCGTAAAATTACTAATAATACAACCGTTCTTAAATGGGTTAAAGACGGTGTGGATTTACCATTTTTTAATGAAGTTTTTCAAAATTCAGTGCGTATTTAATTTTGGTCGGGGCAATATAAAGCTGACATGCCTGTGGCAATAAATAACCTTATAGACTTGGGAGATATTCATGTTTGTAACCCAGTAGAGGGCAAATATATCCCAAATATATTTTTAGCACATAAATCAAACGGCGGTAAAAAATTCATACTTAATCTTAATAAATTTACATCAAAAATGTCACTTTAAAAATCGAAGATCATAGGACGGCGTGGAAACTTATTCCCGAAAATGGTTTCATGGGCTACAATAGACCTTAAAGAAGCTTACCTTTTAATGCCAATTGAGCCGGTATTTCGCAAATTTTTCATAAATAAAGGTAATAGCGTAACTTAAAGAGTTTAAAGCTATGCCCTATGGTCTTTCTATTGCGCTAAGAGTGTTTACTAAATTAATGAAGGAAGTTATAGCATTCTTAAGCCGAGGTTTTAAGTCTGTCATTTACCTCGACGATATTTTATGTACAGGTAAAAATTATACAGAATGCCTAAATAATTTAAAAGAGACAATAAAACTATTATCTTGTCTAGGCTTTGTAATCAATATTGAAAAAACTTCATTGGTTCCAAGTCAAAAATGTAAATTCCTTGGGGTTATATATGATTCATGTAACCTAACTTTCTTTGCCTGATGATAACCGTAATAACATTGCACATTTAATTAATAAATTTTCAAAATGACCTATTTGCACAATCCGAGAATTCGTGTCGTTAGTGTCTTTATACTAAGATATTAGAACGTCAAAAATATTTATTTTTAAATCAACATAACAATAATTATGATTCCAAAGTTCAGTTATCAAGTTATATTCTGGGTGAATTAAATTGGTGGTCACAACATATTATATAAAACAAATTTTATGAAATATCCAAAATTTACATTAGAGATTTTTTCAAATGCCTCAAGGACAGGTTGGGGTGACTTTTGCAATAATAAACGAGTGCATGGTTCATGGAAAGAATGTGAAAAAATCTATCTCATAAATTATTTAGAGCTGCCTTTTTTTTGCCTTTTAACTTTAAAAAACATTCGCAAACACCTATTCTAATTGTGCAATATTATTACGAATTGATAACAAAACTGCAGTTAGTAACATAAATAAAATGGGTGGCATACAATTTCTCCACCTTAACAAACTAACAAAGTAACTGTGGCAATGATGCGAGCATCGAAACATATGGTGGTTCGCGTCTTATATTAATAGTAAAGATAACGTCGACACTGACACAGAGCCAAGAAGAATAAATCCGGATATCGAATGGAGTTTATGCAATGAAACATATCAAAAAATTTGGAAGAGCATTAGGTACAATGCTGAATGCAGAAAGTAAGTGTCGTGGCATCTCGAGTCTCGACCCTGATGCGTCACGTGTCGACGCATTCACCATAAATTAGAATAATATAAATTTTTACGCATTTCCCCATTTACTTTTATTTTGAGATGTTTACAAAAAATAGTTAATGATGAAGCGTGTGGGATACAAGTTCTTCCGTGGTGGCCTTCGCAGCCATGGTTCCCTCTCGTCAGAAAGCTAATATCATCAAACATTATATATTTGAAAACAGATACGAATCTAACGCATTCTCATCCCAGTAACCTGTCGCGCCCACTGCACTCACATCTTACGCTGGCTGCAGCGAGGCTCTCCGTGAAGCCTTCCTACGGAGATACATCCCATCGGAAGCTATCGAACTTATGTTGGCATCGCTTTCGAGTAACACTAAGAAGCAATATAAGTCCATGATATAACGTAACATATCAATTATGGTGGCAGTTTTGTCTAAATTGGAATATTTCCAATTTTGAGAGTACAGTAGCGGCTGTCATATCATTTATAACAGAAGAGTTTAACAAAGGGGCTTCGTATGGTACTTTAAACTCACACGTCTGCCTATCTTTAATATTAGGAAATAATATCGGGTCAGATGAATGCCTAAATACAATTATTCTTGGGACCCACATTTAGTTTTGAACCATATTTCAAGCTGGTTTCCTAATAGAAACGTAAATTTGGAACAATTGAATAAAAAATTAGTAATTTTTTTTAGCGCTGTGTACAGCACAGCGAGTGCAGACTGCAGACGTTATCTCTTATAAATATTAATAATATTTATTTCTCAGGCAGTGGAGCTAAATTTTTCATTACAGACCTCGTAAAAACTTCGGCTCCAGGTAGAGATCAACCTTTTCTTATACTTCCATATTTCAAACAAAATATAAGTATTTGCCCCGCTACTGCACTGTCTGATTATATTATCTATGTCACAAAACATTTTAGGAAGGATGAGGAAAATAGATTATTACTTACTTTTACAAAACTGAATGCTTTTTACGAAACCTGCCACAACTCAAACAATAAGTTGTTGGATCAAAAATGTGTTATCGAAAAGTAGTGTCAACATTTCAATATTTAATTCACATAGCACAAGACACGCTTCAACTTCTGCTGCCTGTTCTAGTGTTGAATAATATACGTAAATCTGCTGGTTGGACAAAACATTCCAAAACCTTTGCATAAACTTAATGTATTTAATGAGAACGAATTTGCATAATCGATTTTACAGAAATAGTATTTAATTATATTTTCGTTAATTTATAAAACAAAATTAATAATATTGATGTTTACGTTTTATTCTAAACTTGCACCCAAAATGGTTCTTACAAAACTTTTATCTCTTAACATCTACATAGTAAATAATATCTGAAGAATGAAGCGATGAAATATAATATATGATCAAACGAACTTCAGAGTGAAGTTCGATCATTATTATATGAATCGCTTCATTCGAAGATATTAACACCCACCACACCCTAACCCAAAGTTTTGTAAGATTACAGACTCTAAAAATAATGAATATCGTTCAAAGCGAGCAAATACTTGTCAGGTCGTAATACCCTCAATTAAAAAAAAAAAAAATCTAAAGGCGTGCGTGGTTGCTAGCATTGAAAAAGGGAACTACATAGTAAATAATATCTTCGAATGAAGCGATTCATATAATAATGATCGAACTTCACTCTGAAGTTCGTTTGATCATATATTATGTCGGACCGACCGCTCTCTTCACTTTCCGATTTGGTCGTGGTCGGATGGTTGGCACCAACCGAATCGGAGCGTCTGTAGATGCTTTTATTAACATAAGTTTTACATTGGCTTGGCACCGGCATCATACCTATATAGTAAATAGCACAACTAAATAATATCTAGTAATTAATAATATGTACATCAAATGTTTTTTATTTTTTGCTTTTCCTTTTTGAAGTGGTTTTTTTTAACGTAGTTATTTTTATTTCAATAGCTCAAATTACCTACATAAATTAATTATTACGCAATCGTGACTTCAGCGTCTACACCACAGGTTTACACATTACACACTACAATAACAAAAAAAAATCCAAAGAATGAAATGGTTTTGTTTAAATTCCCTAAAACAAAGGAAATTTTAGATATCAGCATGCGGCAAACCTTGGGCAAACCAAAACCAACGCCCCTCTGACAGCGTCAAAACTTCTCATATTTCTATGAAAATGTGTCATCACTGTCACACTGTCAATTCACTATTGTCATACTCATGTGTCACAACTCACAATGTTAGAACTTTCAAATTTTTAATAAACTTTTGTTTCATGCACGTACCTACAGTGACTATTATAAACTTTTATGTTTTGGATTTACGATGAAGATTCTTAGCTTTTGTGAATGGAGATCTTCAATTTACAACAAGAAATGAATTTGTTATTGTAAACACATTCTTGTGTGGCTCCTAGTTTTAAAAATGGCAGTTTGTAGCCTTAGAACGGTACTTTTGATTGTGTGTATACTCGAACTGGTAATTATTTTTATAAATTGTATATGATTATCACTCGATTATATTTTAAATCTTATAATGTTAAAAACTGTTGTTCACGTTCAGTTAACAAGTACAAAACTTCACATTGTTAGCAACAAGTGTTATGTTAAATCGATGCCCTAATTCTTGACTTGTTCTTCAATTTTATATGCTGTAAAATCATTATTCATTACTAAAATTTAAATATATTGATAAGATGCTGAAATAACTCAGGTAGAATATATTCTAATGATTTGAATTCTTACAGATTGTTACTATACAGCGCCAAGTATTTGATTTTCTAGGGTATATGTGGTTACCTATTATAACAAATTTTATTAATATCCTCTTGATAATATTTGGATCTTTTGGAGCAGTGCAATATGTGACAAAATATCTTTTTGCTGTAAGTAATTTGATATTTAAATACATCAATTAATTATTTCGTATTTAAGGTGTTTTGACATTATTTGAACAATTTTCAGTATGCTATTTGGAGTTTGATGTGGTTGACTTGGAATACATTTTTGATATGTTATTATCTAAATCTTGGAACTTTAAACAGAGTGAGTTTTTGCAATTTTAATATTTATGTTAAATGCATGTTTTTTTATATTGAGTTTGTTGGGAATAAATTTTTGGAATGGTAAATACTTTTCGGTATAAAAAAATTTCATCTAGAATCCATCTATAAGGGTTATAATCATGATTAATAAATTAATTTACTACACTAACAAACACAGTATGATTCAAACTTAATGGCAGCTTGAAAAATCAAATTTTCCTATGTGCAGAAAACAATTTTAGATATCAGTAGGATGTTGAAGGAATGGTACCTTGCATTTGCAGCTAATTTTTGAACTGCCATTAAGTATGAATCAAACTAGATTAATTCATATTTCATAGTACCCTGTTTGTAGGAAAGTGGCCTTTTATCACTGGGGACAGGCAGTGTGAGCTGGTGGGAGAGCAATGGATGGGGCTGCCAGCCTGTGTGGGGGGAAGTTGATGGGCCAGGGACCTGGAGACCAGCTCATGTTGATGGATGCTTCTTCCAGTGGCATCATGTTGAACTAGCGCAGTCAACTGTCGCTGCTCTGTTCACTATTATAGCCTTGCCGCTTGCCATAATTCTTGCTTACCGTTCAATGAAGAAAAAGAAGCCTACCTCAGGTAATATAATTATTTTTGTTTCAGGAATACAAATATACAAGATATGAGGAAAAGTGAAAAATTCTTTATTATTGTAAATGCAATTTTCTGAAGTTTGGCTAATCACTTTCACATAACTAGTACTTAATAAAACTTGTATCAGACCAATTTATGATCAATAATTATATGCTGAAGCTAATTCGAAGTATTTATATTTATTTTCAGATAAAGGTACCTTGCCACGTCGTCAAGTATATACAATAGAATTAAGTCCCACCGAAACAAATATGAGTGAAAGTTCTCTCAAACCCATGACACCGCGTCGTGTCAAACGTAGATCTAGAGGCGCAGCAGGATCCTCGACGCGGAGATCGCGCCGGTCATACAGAAACGCTGGTTATATGGCATCTAATGCGTCATTACCGTCGGATCAGAGACCTTCGCGGCCAACGTCAGCACACTCGTCATATTCGAATTTCCATGCAGCTCGCCCGAATTCATATCATCCAACTGACCGAGATGGTACCTTAAGATCACAAGACACGTATGAACTACCTCCACCACCCGCAGAATCTATTCCAATCATGACAAATAGGTATGAGACCGTACGGAGAAGTGTCAAGTCCGAACGCGGCCACGACGTCGTCGGTCCGTACAATGAGCCTAACAGATATGATCCTCCCCCTCCTCGCAACTACGATACAAACGTGCCATCTTATGATAATGTTGGCCGGGGATATGACGCCCAAAACTATGAGCCAAGAGTTGACACAATGTCACCAAATGAATCTCCGTATGGAGCTAATGGGTATGGAGGATATCCAGTCGATGGAGGTTGGGAGGCGCCTCCTCCTCCGGCTCCTCCCTACACCGCAAGAGCCACGCCCCAAGCTCCCGGTCCACCAGCATATCAACAAGTGAATGACCCTTACAATGTAGTGCCTTAAATTTTACAAGTGTCCTTCTAGTAACGCTCACTGCAGCTCAACGAATTTCCCTGATATTTTTAAGTAATTTACTCTTTTTCTGTTAAAAACCTAACTTTAAGAATAGAGATAAGACATCACTGTTAATTGGGTAGGTAATAATGTACTTAGATATTTTTAGTAATTGTTGTTGATGTATAAAATACATTCTTTTTAATTGTAAACAAAATCATGATATACAAAAAATATTATTATTATTCACTTTTATGAATCTCGCCGTGATAGATCACGTTGGAATTTGTTATTTCCTTTTTATAACTAGGTACTTAAAGCGACATTCCAAACTGTTTGCACAAATTTGTATCCGTCCAAACAAAGAAATATTTTTTTCTTTTAATATAAGATTTCTAACTTTACAAATACTAGACAGTAAGAGTGACGTATGTCGTTTTCCACCTAATCTCCTAAAATATGCGTGTGTACTATACACACCATATCTGTAACTAAAATACAAAATGAGCTTTATTAGTTTAAGATTACTTTTAAAACAAAATTTGGGAAACTTTTATACCAAATATACAAGAAATACATTATTACGTAGTTTTATTTTAGTGACGTTATATATGGAGTGTGAAATAAAATTGCATAAATATGAGCATTGTAAATATATTATTACAAAACATTATATATATCTATAATAAAAAATTGGTTGAAACAATTTGATAAATCCTAAAATTACTTTCTTAAAACATAATGTAATGTATGTACTTTGAAAATGCTTTAATTTGTTGTAACAGAAAATTCAATTTCATTAAAGATATTATTTTGAGATATTTGAATTCAAAATAGCGTTAAAGGTTACTAAAATAGGGCTGCATTGTAATTGTAATTTTACCTTATAATTTAAACATACTTATAGGTATAAAACAATTGACTCTTAAATTTAATTGACTTAAAACTTATGAATAATATTACATCTAGTTTCTAAAGAAGTCCAATCATACATAATGTTTCATTTAACATAATATTATTTTATTTATTAATCACAAGACAAACTACATTGGGAATCTTTCATACAAAACAAAGAATGGTGTGGAGACGTTCAAAATTAAGTTTTTAGATTTTTTTTTAAATTTCAGATCACGTCGTGGAAAAAATAAAAATAACAAACTTAATACTATGCGATTCAAACAAGAACAGGATCGATTCTGCGACATTTTGTTTCGTCATCATTATTACTTCAAAATAATTAACGATCTAAGATAAGATAGGGCTTTTGAGACAGACAGTAAAAAACAAACGATTATGGAAATGCAAAAACAAAGATTTCAAGAATATCGTATTTTGCGAGTGACATTGACATATGACATTTTTTTGAAATTGGGACATCGACATTCCTAAGAAGAATCGCATAGCACAGATAATTTATATCGCGGGTAAGCTGCGTCGTTCGGCGGGCGTGAGGTCCGGGTGCCACACGTCCACTATGAGCACGAGCCGCGGCGCCGTGCCGTTGTGCCACACCTCGTGCTCGAAGCTATCGTCGAATATGAATACTTTACCAACTTCCCATTGCCTATGGAAAATAATTGTTAGCTTTTAAAAATGGCATTATTGAAGTGAAAACTTCATTAGCGGCGTTGGGTATAAAATCTTAAACTCGCGCCAGGACACGTGACCTGATCGAAAAAGCGTAAGACGGATGGATATCAAACACGTTAATAATCAAGTTTTCACTTCTGCCGGCACTCCCGGAGTGCAACCCGTCTTTTTTTTATAGTGCTCTGGTGAAAAGAGAAAATTAGACTAAAAAGTTATGTTTTGGTATTTAAATGTTTGCAATAAATGTTTGAATTTTTTTTTCTAAATTTCACTAATTGCGTTACCTAAAACCATTTTCTCTTACCTGGTTTCTTTATCCACTCTTATAAAGGTATCTTTGGTATTACTTAAGCCTAAATGCATGCGAAGTCGGCAATTCGTTGGGCCGACGTGAGGTCTAACATGGGTTCCCGGATCTATTAAGCTGAATTTAATTTGGCCTCTCCTACATCCCGCAGCTGCAGCTTCTTGTTGAACTATTGAACAAGTAACTGGCGCTTTCTTGCATCTTCCAGGAATTTCTCGACCTCTCACGAATATATCCAATTGCGACCACTCTCCGCGTTCTTTTAAGCCTTCTTTTTCTTTTTCGTATAACGTCTTAAGAGCAAGGCCTTCTTTCAAAATTTCACGCCATGACTTTTCCAAGGCCTGTGCTAATTTCGCATATGGCGTTTCTTTTATGGACCACCAAGGTTGACCTTTGAGCCGTGACACGTTGTAAAGAGATCTTTGAGATGGAGAGAGGAAATGGCCAAGGCGTGCTCCACGTTTATGCACTTCATGAGCTTCATCAAACCTCTGTAGTAGTAACAGCGCATCACCTAAATGATAATAAAAGCGCGGTTCGCACGCCGGCCCTGTATCGCCTTCGAGAGCTTTTCGTAAATATACTATGGCTTCTTCTAATTTATTATATTGCGTTTTTAAAACGAAACCATAATGAGCTAAAGCTACACGATCATTTGGCCAAATTCGAATAGTTTCCTTGAGGACTTCGTCTGCTAGGTCGGCTCTGAAATTCGAAAACAAAATAGTATGTACATAGTTATTTCGTACTTAAATAATTGATTAATTAAGTACGAAATAACTCAAAATACAATAATTCAACAATAATTCAATAATTCAAAATACAAATCTCTCACCTGTTAGCCATCAAGAAGCATATTGTTAAATTGTTTCTATAGTGAACATCATCTGGAAACCGACGGATAAGTAAGCGGTATACTGGTTCTGCATTCAAATATGTTCCTAAAACAGGCATTATATTAATATAACTATTAGTAGGTAGATGTATTGTTTTAGAACAACGAATTGACTATTTTAAAAAGTAGGATTAACATACAAGAGACCATAAAAATACCTACTATTCAGTATTTTTTTAAATGTAATATATTTCGAGTTTTTATACAACATGTAAGGAGTAAACACCAACCTCTAAACTGTATTCTATCGATGGCCCGTTGAGCGATTTCCAGCAGCCTTTTATCAGACAAGCGCTCATTCATTTTGAGCAATTGTAGATATGCTGCAATAGCTCGGGACAGTAATTTATTATCCCTTTTTGCTTCAGCCATCATGTCCAACGCTCTCGCAGCGAGCCATTGCCCGCGAGCACTGTTCTGTAGCTCTTTTGCTGACACACGTCGCTCGCACGCAGACCACGCTCCCTCCATACGTTAGTAAAAAAAAAACATTCACATGCATATCCACACAACATTTCAAACAAACTACAATGTCTACCAGACACTTAAGATACAGGGGATGGCAACTATTCTAAGGATTATCGTCAAGAGATCGCCAGAAGAACTTTGCGCAGGGTGCAGGCGCGCAGAACAGTCTGACGCATCTGATGACGAGATTTTAGGGGAGGAAATTATGAAAAAAATGGCACAACGAGCAGTTATAGGCAAAAAAGTGTTATTCTAGCCAATCCTGAAAGGCAATAAATAAAATATTCTAAATTAAAAATTTGTATTAAAGTACCATAAAAGCAAATTTTTGAAATTTTGTTTTCAAAATTTTACATTTTTTTTTATAATTTATACAATAAATTAAGATCGGTTAAAGCGAAAATTGAGCCAATGACCGATATACATCTAGCCTTAGATCATTAAGTAATGGATGGAGTACGCTGGCAAATGTTCTAACTAAACTTTCTGCTGATTTTGGTGCGGGGAGGGTAACTCACACTGATGAAACACAATGAAACATAATCACACATTCACAAAAATAATTTGTGTCACGAAAGTCGTAAAAATTTACGACCTTTTAAGCGACGAGTTTTTAAATTCAACTCTATCACTAAGATAATAAAGATTAAATTTGTATTTCATTCCAAGATAGTCATGTGGAGTGGGGTTCAATATCGCGTTCTAAATTCAACTTTATCACTTAGGTCATAAAGATTAAATTTGTATTTCTTTACAAGATATTCTCGTAAGGAATGCGGTTCATTAAGGCGTTTTAAATTCAACTTTATCTCCTAGTTCATAAAGATTAAATTTGTATATTTTCTTTCCATGATAGTCTCGTGGGGCCGCATCAATGATCGAGTAAACATGACTCGATTATTTTTCTTGATCATATCGCTAAACGATACATCGACGATTATTAGAAATTGCATTTTATTAGAAATGTACGTTAAAAAAATAAAAAAATATACACAAATGAAAGGTTATTCCATCTTTTTTAATATTCGACATGTTTGAATTGCTTCTGCAAGACTTGACAGTACAAAACGGCATTTTTAGCGGAGCACTCGCAGACGTCCGTTCGACGTTTTACGAATACGCAGAGTGCTTGTAATCGATAACGCAAGTAGTTTTTATGAAAGGATAAGATTTTTCGATGAAAATAATCTTATACCTCGGCAAAAGGGGAAACGCCTGCGAGTGTTATCCCTTACTTAATGATCTAAGCATCTAGCATATATTTCTAGGCACAATGCATATATTTATAAAGATAATTTAGAAATATTTAAATTCAGCCCTTATTTAGTGCCGAGAGTAGACAGATTTTTAATCTTTACGATGTGGATATCCCATTTCTATTGTTTTCACGAGTTTACATATTCGAGAAAGTATCAGGAACATTCATACCTGTCGAAGTTCATCTTCGGCAAGGTCAAGTTGTTCACTCCAGTAGGGATCGTTAGGTTCGCCCGGCCAGTCGTCTTCTATACTGTTTCCACCACCTTCTGCAAAAATATACATTACATATAATCATGATTTGTAGATTTATTTGTAACATCTACAGCACACATCAACCTTCGTAATTACAATATATTAATATTTTACGACACCAAACAATATCAATAACGAAGTAGGTAGAATGTATCTTTAATTTTTACCCAATTTGAACTTAGCTATCATTTAGGTAATTCTCGAATAATACGGACAACAAACAAAAGTTAATTTCACTCACATGTTAGTCATGCCAAATAAGAATTTATGTTATGTTATTGCGCATGCCAAGGCTGTGGTTATGAAGCGAGTACACGTTGACGAGAGGTGTTTACTGTTTTTGCCCGGCCTCTCCGGTTCCGGCAGTCGACCGTATTTAGCTTCTAGACGATTTAATAATTCCGTATCATCGACATCTGATATTTCTTCTTCCACTTCATCCTCTTCCTCTTCCAATTCTTCCTCAATCTGTTCCTCGTCAATTATTTCAACATCCTCTGAATCTTCATCGGGTTCTACTTCTGGAGGTGCTTTTGCTACAACGGCACTCTTAGTTTCCTTCACTTCAACTTTTTTAGCAATAACTTCCTGTTTCACCGGTTCTTCCTCTTCCTCCTCCTCTTCTAACTCTTCTTCGTCTATCTCTTCTTCTTCTTCCTCATCTTCGTCACTGTAAAGCTCTTTTTCATTGTCTTTATCTTTATAATGCTCTTGAATTTCCTAGGAAATGTAAAACAATATATATAGTCTTTGAAAAGGTTTGTCTGTAGAACCAAGGCCAAGTATTTTACTTACTTCTTCGACATGCTTTTTAATTTCGACTTTATCGTCTTCTAAATCTCTTTTCAATACCGGTGCAGATTGTACAGGTGCAGGTGCGGTCTTTTGTACAATTTCTTCTTGAACAGGCTGAATAATTTGTTTCGTTTCAGTCGCTGGTGGAATAAGTGTCATACGCCTATCTATCACGGGTGGATCTTCCCTAACTACTTGTTCGTCATTATCCGGTTCATCTGTCAGATTAATTTTACTATTAAGTATAAGTTTTATCGAAATTGAATGTAAATTTATGAAAACTTAAATAAAAATTGAATATTTGTTTTATATTTGACAAAAGAAATCGCGTAATATATTGAGAAAGTACGCACCACGGCGTGCTGTGGCGCGTCGCACGACCGCGTGCGTGGCGACCAGCAGTGCGCCGCCCACCACCAGCTTCAGCCACACTGCAACATATGCGCCATCTCAGAACACATGTTTCCGTAACTAATACGCGTGATTTAGCCGAAATCGTCTATTTTCATTTTCTATCCATCGCTTTCATTATAGTCTTTAAATATTATGCTGTCAATTTCCACTAAATGGTAAAAACTGGCAAATGTAAGAAAGTGTTTGTAGTAAAATTTGAGTAATTTTAGCATCAGATTTATTTTGATCGCGTTGCTTTTGCAAGTGTTACGTAATAGTTTAATTTACCTTCCATACGAACGAAGCCATGGTAAATGTCTAATCCCAGTGAGAGTATTGAATTCATGTCATGTATTATGTAAATTGAATACTTTTTATAAATAGTTCATACGTGCACGTTCGCACTTGCAGTTGACACAAATAAGCGAGTTTCTCGTACGACTTACGAGGTGCGTGGGCGATGCGGAATTACGCAGTCGTTCTCAACAACGATGTATTTTTGTTTCACTAATTGTCCGCCGTTCCTACCGAAAGCATTCAAGAAATATTTCTCGAGCTGCTTTGTGAAATTTTATTATTTAATTTGAGTTATTGCACGCCTCATAAGCGAAGCGTTGAGGTGGGTACTTCTGTCGCTTCGCGCAAAACATCTGATTTTTCAAACTTAAAATGTCTTTATGTATCATACATTGCACTTGTAAGATAATACATACACACACATATTAAGAAAAAACACTACTTTTAAGGCGTTAATAGGGGCTAGCGACCTTGACGACGATTTACAAGGCGGGATCGGGGGACCGGCGCGAATCTACCGTAGTAAAAGTACGTATAAAAATTATTTAAAATTATATTTGGGTATGGAATCAAAATTTAAAACAACCATGCCCTGTGTTTCAATTTCATAAACACACTGTAAAAACACTACAATAATTGACGTTATATTGACTTAGCGTTTTGGTTTAAAGTCAAAAAATCTACCTCAGTTCATGATTTTTTTCCAAAAAACCTGATTGTAAAATAAAAAAATTAAAACAACCATGCCCTTTATCATATTCGAAATTTTAATATACATTTTTTTTAGATATGTACATTAAGAATCTAAGAAGAAAAACGGTTATAACTAGAGTTAATTTTCGGTATTAAAAGGTCATTCTACCCGATTCACGCCTTAACGTTCATGATATTTTTGATGTCATTTTTAGGGTTCCGTAGCCAAAATGGCAAAAACGGAACCCTTATAGTTTCGTCATGTCCGTCTGTCCGTCTGTCCGTCTGTCCGTCTGTCACAGCCGATTTACTCGGAAACTATAAGTACTACAGTGATGAAATTTGATGGGAATATGTGTTGTATGAACCGCTACAAAAATATGACACTAAATAGTAAAAAAAAGAATTGGGGGTGGGGCCCCCCATACATGTAACTGAGGGATGAAATTTTTTTTTTCGATGTACATACCCGTGTGGGGTATCAATGGAAAGGTCTTTTAAAATGATATAAAGTTTTCTAAAAAACATTTTTCTTAAAGTGAACGGTTTTTGAGATATCAGCTCTCAAAGTCGTAAAAAGTATGTCCCCCCCCCTCTATTTTTATAACTACGGGGTATAAAATTCTAAAAAAAATAGAGGTGATGCATGCTAATTAACTCTTTCAACGATTTTTGGTTTGATCAAAGTATCTCTTATAGTTTTTGAGATAGGTTGATTTAACTGTAATTTATTATATTTGCTGCTACGGAACCCTTTGTGCGCGAGCCCGACTCGCACTTGGCCGGTTTTTTTGTTATTTAAACTAGTTAAAAAACAGTTTAAAAAAGTTCTGTCTTGGACGTCCGTGTGTCTGTATGTGCGGATCCTTTTTCTTGTTAACACGATAGCGACCGAAATACTTTACTAATCGAGTCTTTTTTTTTCTCTTACGCTTGAGTATGCTCAGGAATAGAACCCTTTCATTTTTTTTCAGGGTCTGATTCGATGTGGTTTAATTGTTATTAAATAAACAAAAATAATAATTAAAAATATTTAATAAAAAAAAAATTATGAGGCGTGCACTTTTGGATTTTCCAAATTATTTTAAAATTACGATCTATCACCATTTAAACAATGCACTATAATTTTCCTGTATTTTGATTGACGTCATCGCAAACTGTATCGCGATGAATAATATGTAGAATCGTGACTGGAAGACGTTTTATACATAAATGTGGAAATACTTAAAAGTAAGCAAAATACTACCTTGGTTTTTAATATTTACACGCGATATTCAGGCATGTAATTTTGTAAATTTGATAAAATACATATAAAATGTTTCGGTATTAAGAAATTACCATGGGAAACAGTCCACGTTATTTTTGTTCGTGGTTTCTGGAAGGTTTCTATATAGATTTGTTTTTAGTACCTACTTAAATTAGATTTTGATTTTTATGAAAAAAAAATCAGTGGTTATAGTATTCATATCGTATAATCACAGCTCATAAATTAATAAGGATCCTATATAAATATATCCTAATATAAATGCTTGCAACTAAATAGCGTTAAGTTAATAAAAAATAAAAAAAACTAAAGCTACAAATCCTTAAGATAGCTTACAACTACAGCCATTGAGGGCGTTTTTGTTATTATTTCAAATCAAATGTATGTCAAATGCAAAAACAAAACAGCAGCCAGAAGAAGTTTATTTTCGTATTTAATTCGTTAAGTATGCTATATCGATATGCCACGTATTTACGTAGGTTAAAGAATAAAAACCATATTTCGCTTTTAACATTTTTAAAGCGAGTGCCTTGGGATGCTGAATACTGTATGTTACTTATAGTTATTTGTTTTCAAAATGATAGAAAATGTTATAATTGTTTTATTTAAAATGGATGTTAAAAAAATTGGAATGTTTTTATTCTTAGTATAAGTTTTTTTTACTTCGAACATAAAATTTAAGAATTAGTCAAGGTTAATATTCGTGATATGTATTTAGTGCAACACTTAAAATACGTAGAATTTTATTTAAATGGACCTAAAGAGGAACACATTTTCATTTCTTCAAACATTTATGTTTAGTAAAATATGCAAATAATGCCACAGTTAACCACACAACATTAGGCACATAAAGCAGGAAGCGAAAAAAAAAAAAGAAATATAGGTACTTATAATAAAAAATAAAAAATGTCTATGACTATACTCACTGCCTTGTGAGGCCTGTGCTTCACGTTCCCGCCTTAATTCCTCTTGTTGTCTTTCGTATTCTTCCTCTGCGGCGAGCGTGTCTGGTGTACTTTGAAGAAGTTCTTCTTCGATCTGTTAAAAAAATAATATTTGTAAGAATTCAAGGAGATAATAGTATATGATATGATAATAGATTACTAGTAATTTGGATAATATGATGCTGTAGAAGTTTCATCTTTTTAATGGGAAAATGCGGAAAGTATAATAATAATTTTAAGCAGTAACAATCACACCACAATCACAATAATGTTTTTTGCCACAAAAAAAACACAATGCTAGAATGGTTATGGTTTATTATTAAGCCTCGCCGCTTTTATGTGAACGAACATCTCACGTACAGTAACCGAAAACTGTTCTTTGCAGCGCGTGAGAAGTTAGGGCGGTCTAAGAACTGGCGTTTCGTTTGGACTCGCGCGGGTCATGTGTATGCTAGACGGGATAATAAATCTAAAGTAGTTAATATTAAGTCGGAAGACGACATAAATAAGGTTTTTTATTCATAATCTTTTTGAACTCGCAATTATCCCCAACCTATACGAATATGTTTATTTCATATTTATATGTACTCATTCTTGATTTTTGTTATAATATTGCAATAATTGTGAACTGTGTTATGAGTGATTTACTTGGCCTTTATACACTTAAATTTTATTGCAATAATTACGTGGTTCTACTTATATGTATAAATGTCACTATGGTTTGTCGCCTAAAATGTAATGCCGTTAAATGTATGCCTTATAAGAACATATTGCATAGTATATTATTATCTGTTATATTACTAAAAAATCTTTTGTATTGTTTTTGTATTCTATACAAACATGAAGCATATTTTTATCACCAACTTACACCTCCTTTTATTGGGAATGAGCTTGTTTTGTATAATGTAACAATTTTATTTATTATTTCGACGTATAATATGTTTTTGTCGTGGTTGGATAAGATGCATTATTTTATATTGTTATACTTAAACAGCAATTTTGTTCATAATATATACAGTAAAGATGTTGTCTTGGGTGTGATAATTTATTTTACAGTTAATTTTAATTATTATTTAAGCATTACATTCACAGAAATAGAAATAAAACTTAGGCTTTATAGTGTTTATTTTGCATTTGTGCTTCCTGGAACAGTTTATAGTGTGTTTATAATTTGTTTTATACATTCAAAGATGTTTGCAAGTATCCTTATTGCTGTACCTTCGTATGGATTTGCCTTATTGATGGTGGTGTGTATTATTCGTGTTTCAAGCTTTTATATGTTTTATTTTATCTATTTTATTTTTTGGCCAATATATTACATATATGTACTTCATTTAAATTATATATTTAATGTATTTAATTATGGTTAAGTCAAATCTCGTAATTGGTTTAATAAACATATGTTCTCTTGGTACTGGTCACGAAGAACTTATTGTTGCAATGGAACACCATAACGTGGACGTACTGGGTATAATAATAATAATAATAAAATGGTCTTTATTTGTTTCTCACAACATTAGAAAGGTTACAAAAACTTATTAATACTACACAATGTACAGTAGAAGATAACGTTGTGAGAAACTGGTGCCTGAAATAGACTACATAGAAGTCTGAGGTACAGGTCACCAGCCCCTCTCGCGGATATCATACGAGAATACACAAGTTTACGTACCTACAAAATGCATAAAGTTTTACAAATTTTATAAGAAGACAACTTTACCTTAAAAACACTAATACAAAAAAGTAAAGAGAAAAAAAAATATATATATATGTATATATATATTTAATTTTAATCCTACCAAATCTAAAAGGTATGAATGTGAGTGTGTTAGTGCTAGTATGCTAGTGTGTGTGAGCGCATGTGTGTGTGTGTGTGTAAGTAAGTGTGTGCGCAAGTGTATGTGTTTGTGTGATTAATCGTATGTGTAGGTGTGATTATATGTTTATATCAGTTTACATAAAGCGTTATTAATTTGCAGTAGAAAGATAAGCCCACAGCAATTTTAAATGAGTTGTTTGAGAAGGTCTTCGGTTTGTTGGTAATCCAGTGATTTTAAAAAAGTAGAAACTGTCTTTTTGCAGTTGTAATTGTTCAAGGGATAAATGTTTAATTTCTTATTTATTTTATTATAAAGAAAGGGTCCCAAAAAGCAAAAGAAATGATGTGAATGAGTTGATGAATAGGTGGCAGATGAACAAATTGTGTTATTACGGCGCTTATTTTTGAGTAAAGTGGGGTCAAATACCAGCTTTGAATGTTGCTTCATAATGGTGTGAAGTATGAATGTTTGTCTGACCGAAAGCACACCCCACATTCTATAGAGCTCTAACGTGGGGTAACGATATGGAAGTCCAGCACTCACTTTAAGGATAGCACGTTGAGCTCTTTCAACTTCAATAAGGTGTGACTTTGCACAACCGCCCCAAGATGTAACACAATAATCTATCAGTGAATTACAAAGTGCAAAATATACTATTTTTATCACCTCTCTGTCAGCAACATGTGTAAGACTTTTGAAAACATAAATCAATTTTCGCAGTCTGGAGACTAGAGTGTCTACATGGGGTTTAAAAGATAAAAGTTGGTCGATAGTGGTACCGAGGTATTTTATAGTTTCTATAGGTATTAACGAAACGTGGTTAAAGGAAGGGGAGGAGGGTCGTGCGCCTACAATCTCTGGTTATCGCCTTGTTCACAAGCCTCGACCGCCCCATGTGCGAGCTCGCGGCGGCGGTGTCGGGTTTTATGTTAGGAATAGCTTGAATTTTAAAGTGTTAAAACATCCTTGTTGTTCTAATGTTGAACAAATGTGGATAACGCTAAACATAAGATGTAAGAAACTCGTAATAGGAACGGCATACCGCCCGCCATGGCTAAATATCGACACATTCGTTAATGCGGTTTATGAGTCGGTTGTAAGTTTTTCGTGGGCTGACAATATGATTGTAATGGGTGACTTTAATATTAATTTTACAGATACAAGCACTATGGGATATCGCAAATTAACCGAATTTTTAACGATGACGAGTTTATCGCAGATCGTAAACGAACCCACCCATTTCACTAATCATAGTGAAACCATCCTTGACCTTGTGTGTACTGATATAAGTGTTAGACGGATTGCAGTCAATTATATTAATGATCTTAGTCACCACGCCTTGGTTACGTGCGAACTTCATATCGTTAAGGATAAGCCCATTCCTTTAAAAATAGAACATAGGTCAATTAAAGATATAGACATGGATTTATTTGATACCGCCATGACGAAAATTAACTGGGATATTGTAATTGATCACCAAGACATTGATAACTTCGTTTTTAAATTTAATTCAACTATTCTATCAATTTTTGACTGGCTTGCTCCTTTAAAGTCTTTTTATGTAAAAAATCACAACTACCCTTGGATTACATATAATATCAAGTTGTTAATGAGACGCAGGGATAGTGCTTATACTAGAGCTAAATTGTCTAAACAAGACAGTCACAAATCTTACTACTTAGAGTTAAAAAAGGTAGTTGCAGAAGCCATTGAACGTGAAAAAATGTGTTATTTTGAAACTTACGTAAATTCAAACTTGAATAATCCTCGTATGTTGTGGAATAATATAAAGAAAAATGTTAACATAAATGTAAAAAATATAATTTCGTTGCCAGATCATCTTAGACACCCAGATGATATAAATCGTCACTTTTTGGATATTCCAGGTAAATCTGGTGTGTCTAAAGAGGAATTAGATTTATTTGTAAATAACAAAAAATACATTTCACAGTTTTCTTTTGCGACTGTCTCTAAAGACGAGGTACTTAAGTACTGTCGGTCTTTGCATTCTAATGCCATTGGGTGCGACGGAATTTCACTAGACATGCTTAAATTAACGTTACCCTATACTGCTGAAATAATTACAAGTATCATAAATACATCTTTATCTACTTGCACCTTCCCTTCTATTTGGCGTAAAGCGCTCATCAAACCGTTACCCAAAATTAACAACCCAAATTGTTTTAAAGATCTCAGACCAATAAGCATTTTACCGTGTCTATCAAAGATTCTAGAGAAAGTAGTGTGTGCGCAGGTTAGGCGGTACTTGGACGAAAATGACATATTACCAACAAGGCAATCGGGCTTTAGGAAGCAAAAAAGCACTACGACAGCACTGTTGGATGTGGTAGACAATATGCTTGAGGCTCAAGATCGAGGAGAAGGAACTTTTCTGATTCTCTTGGACTACTCTAGAGCCTTTGATTGTATTAATATACAATTGCTTCTCAGTAAGCTGTCTTACTATGGCTTTGATGAAAATACCTTGCAGTGGTTTAAAAGCTATCTTTCTTGTCGCTCACAAATGGTCGAAATAAAAGGGGATAGTGGACAAAGGGCATGTTCATCTGCATGGGCGGAAGTTTCTAGAGGAGTACCGCAGGGCTCCATTCTTGGTCCCCTTCTGTTCATACTGTATACGGCCGATGTGACACAATGCATAAAATATTGTAAATACCATCTCTATGCGGACGATATTCAATTATACCTTTCGTTCAAGGTCAGTGAGATGGATATGGCTCTAAAAAGGCTCCACGAAGACTTGCATCGCATATCAGTATGGTCAGAGTCGAATTGCCTTGCTCTTAATTCCAGTAAAACCAAGTACATGGTCATAGGTTCACCTCATCAAATTGATTCAATAGTAGCTCAAAAACCTGCTATATTTCTAAATGGAGAACCTATCGAAAGAGTAACTGAAGCGCGTAATCTCGGTGTTATATTCGATGAGGGTTTGAGATTCAACAAGCATATCTTAAACATATCAAAAAATTGTTTCTATCGGCTAAAACTGCTCTATCGTATTAGACATTCATTAAGTGTTAATGTTAGAAAATTGTTATGTGAATCACTTATATTATCCAAATTTAATTATGCTGATACGGTAGTTGGGCCTAGATTGCTTACATCCACGAAAAAAATTGCGCAACGGGTGCAAAACGCCTGTGCCCGTTTTTGTTATGAAATACCCTACCGTGATCATGTAACACCATTTTTGTCGAATAACAATTCTCTAAAAATGGAGTACCGTACCCACGTGCATCTGGCCACGCTTCTATTTAATGTTTTAAAGTACAGAGTGCCTGTGTATTTGTACGACAAACTGAAATGGCTGGCGGATCATAATACAGCCTACCAGACTCGTCACGCAACTTCTTTATTAGAAATACCTCTTCACAGAACATCCGCATTTAGGGGGAGTTTTAGATACCAAGCTTCAAAATGCTGGAACGACCTACCGCCGCCTATTCGTTCCCAGCAAAGTTTATTCTCTTTTAAAAACAAACTGAAGTCTTATCTTCTTGACATTCAAAAGCGCAATCAGAAATTTTAACCCCATCCAATTGTCCTTTATTGATCAATTTTCTTTTTGTCAAAATACACTCACTTATACAAATTTCATATAAATATAAATATTTATGTATCAATATCTGAATATATTATATTGCTGACTTTTATTTATGTATATTAAATGTGCACAAATTTAATTTAATACACAATATATTATATATTATTCATTTACTTATTATATTTATAAAGTATATATATCGATTCAATTATATTTATACTTGCATATTGTTGGATACCTGAACGGAAATACATCTACTGTCAATAAGACATCCTAAGGCGGCCACTGAAAATCAGTGATAACACACTGAGTGGTTGGCCTAATTATGGCATATTATCTTTTAAGTTCCTTTTTTTTAACTAAATTGTATCTTTTTTTTGTGTCCATAATAAACTTATTTTCATTTCATTATTTTCATTTCATTTCATTTCATTTCATTTCATTTCATTTCATTTCATTTCATTTCATTTCATATAGACTCAATTTTTTGCTATACTATAGAGTATCTGAGATTTCAGCTTCGTGCAAAACAACATATTTTGCACTAGCGGTCCGCCCCGGCTTCACCCGTGGTACATCAAAGGTAGTATGTTCTTTCTCAGGGTCTAAAGATTGTCTGTGCCAAATTTCATCAAAATCGGTCCAGTAGTTTATGCGTGAAAACCATACATACATACATAATTACAAACCTTTCCTCTTTATAATATTACTAGCGACCCGCCCCGACTTCGCACGGGTACAATGCTGATACTAAATACACTACAGAAAAACTGTGAACGTTGTATATAAAAACATAGTGGCCCGCTCCAGCCTCGCACGGGTATAAAATAGATAGCCGGGCGGCCGGCCGGTACCACGCACCGCAAACGCTACGTCCCGCAATTTTTAAATCTGTAATATCTTCGAAAATATTCACTTAAATCATACGGTGTATAGGGCCATATAGATCTATATTAAATGAAAAATGTATTCAAGGTATTTAATTGGTTAAGGATTAATGCTGTATTGGTTAAAATCGCTTCGAAAATTAGCCATTATTTGTCGTAAAAAGTAAATGACAAAAAAAAGTTATTGTGGGTTATCCATAAGAGATAGACATATACCATCGCGGACTTTTCTGTAGACCTTTTCAATGTGTACAATACTTAGTACATTATTTCGATAAAACTCGTAGGGTTCAGCCTGCGTTTGCAATGTAAGCGGAAAAAATGTAATTTTTTACGACATCACATTAGAAACCTCAAAAATAACAGTACTTCTCCACTATTTAATGGATGTTATTATACATATAAACCTTCCTCTTGAATCACTCTATCTATTAAAAAAAACCGCATCAAAATCCGTTGCGTAGTTTCAAAGATTTAAGCGTACAAAGGGACATAGGGACATAGGGACAGGGAAAGCGACTTTGTTTTATACTATGTAGTGATAGTGATATACAGGGTGTACCAAAAAGTAGTGATGAACGGAAGCTGAGAGGTAGAGGACCTAGAGGGCTATCCGAATCACCCCCATGTATGTTATGCGATTTTTCGTATTTTCGGAGTTATGACGTTTTTTTCAATTTTTCACCTATCGCCGAGTACGATGATATTTTCACTCATGCTGACGTCAATGATTGCGGAAGATGCTTGATTTTTTTTGTGTGCTAAGCTGAAAGATAGGCCAATTCAGTATGGTAACATTTACTATCGTTAGATCTTTGAATGGAATAAAAAAAAGAATTAAATGGCAAGAAAGATAAAATTACCCAGTATGTTCACCACTTCAAGGGCCCGTAAAAAAATAAAATCACATAAAAAAAGTTTTCCGTTTGACTTTTAAAAACTTGCTCTATCTATCAGATAGCTACCCTGAAAATTTCATTTACTTATTCAGAAGGCTTCAATAGAAAAATTTAAATCTAAATGTGGTAAGTGCAAAAATTGAATTAACATGATGATCATTAAAACCAATAAATAGGTGTTTAATTACCAGAAATTTTTAAAATAACCCCGCTGTTGCTCAATGCAAGTGCGACATCACCGTAAAAAGTTGTCTTTTAAATGTCTGAATGCCCTTTTATCATTTTTAATGGTTTCTTCTGCTACTATGAATTTCCGGGTTATTTCGTCCAAATCGTGGCATTCTCTCAAGTAGCCGAGGTCTTTTTAGTATTCCCATTGAAACAAATCAATGGGGTTTAGGTCGAGGGACCGTAGAGGCCAGGCTTTAAGGCAGGCGTCACCGGCGCATGCGCAGGCTGCAACGACCAATCCATCTTTCAGGGTATCTTTGCCCTTTAGCCTGGCCTGCTCGGTCTCCGGTTTCTGTATCTGTATCTGTATTCAGTATTTATTTATTTATTTAAATAAATAAATAAATAAATACTGAATTGGCCTATCTTTCAGCTTAGCACACAAAAAAAATCAAGCATCTTCCGCAATCATTGACGTCAGCATGAGTGAAAATATCATCGTACTCGGCGATAGGTGAAAAATTGAAAAAAACGTCATAACTCCGAAAATACGAAAAATCGCATAACATACATGGGGGTGATTCGGATAGCCCTCTAGGTCCTCTACCTCTCAGCTTCCGTTCATCACTACTTTTTGGTACACCCTGTATAGTAATTATATACAGGGTGTAATCGTTAAGTGTGCACAGGCGATTTTTCCGTAAGTATTACAGATAACAAAAAACTTTAAACTGATATTGAAAGTACTTAACCTAATGAGTAAAATGGCCGTAATAAATTTTTAAAAATCAATCGAGAAATATCAAAAAATTATCTTTAAACCCTCCCATACATTAAGTATGAAATATGAATATCCCGTATACATTTAATATGAAAGATTTTTAGCTTTCTTTTTCTTTTTTGGTTTTCTGCTTTAATTACTTCGCAAATTTGAAGTGGCATTTTCACGCATTTTCCGGATATTTTCCGGGGATTTTCCGAGCATTTTCCGGGCATTTTCCAGGCATTTCCCACGCTTTTTTGGGACATTTCCACGCATTTTCCGGATATTTTCCAGACATTTCCCTGGCATTTTCCGGTTATTTTCCAGACATTTTCCGGGAATTTCCCAGGCATTTTCCGGGGATTTTCCGAGCATTTCCCGGGGATTCTCCGGATATTGCCTAGACATTTTCCGGACATTTCCCTGGCATTTTCCGGGAATTTTCCACGCATTTCCCAGGCATTTTCCGGACATTTCTCAGGCATTTTCCGGGGATTTTCCAGGCATTTTCCGGATATTTTCCGGATATTTTCCAGGCATTTTCCGGACATTTCCCTGACATAGCCTGTAAATGTCTGGAAAATCCCCGGGAAATGCTCGGAACATCCCCGGAAAATGTCTGGAAAATCCCCGGAAAATGCCAGGGAAATGTCCAAAAAATGTCTGGAAAACATCCGGAAAATCCCCGGGAAATGCTCGGAAAATCCCCGGAAAAAGCCTGGGAAATTCCCGGAAAATAACCGGATAATGCCTGGGAAATGGTCGGAAAATGCGTGGAAATTTCCGGAAAAACTGTGGAAAATCCCAGGAAAATATCCGGAAAATGCGTGAAAATGTCCGGAAAATATCCGGTAAATGCGTGAAAATGTCCGGAAAATGCCTGAGAAATGTCCGGAAAATGCCTGAGAAATGTCCGGAAAATGCCTGAGAAATGTCCGGAAAATGCCTGGGAAATGCGTGGAAAATCCCTGGAAAATGCCAGGGAAATGTCCGGAAAATGTCTGGGAAACATCCGGAAAATCCCCGGGAAATGCTCGGAAAATCCCCGGGAAATGCTCGGAAAATCCCCGGAATATGCCTGGGAAATTCCCGGAAAACGTCTGGAAAATCCCGGAAAATAACCGGAAAATGCCAGGGAAATGTCTGGAAAATATCCGGAAAATGCGTGGAAATTCCGGAAAAAGCCTGGAAAATGTCCGGAAAATGCTCGGAAAATGCCACTTCAAATTTGCGAAGTAATTAAAGCAGAAAACCAAAAAAGAAAAAGAAAGCTAAAATCTTTCATATTAAATGTATACGGGATATTCATATTTCATACTTAATGTATGGGAGGGTTTAAAGATAATTTTTTTGATATTTCTCGATTTATTTTTAAAAATTTATTACGGCCATTTTACTCATTAGGTTAAGTACTTTCGATATCAGTTTAAAGTTTTTTGTTATCTGTAATACTTACGGAAAAATCGCCTGTGCACACTTAACGATTACACCCTGTATAGTAATATAGTATATATATAGTATTATATAGTATATTATAGTATCTAGACAAAATGAGCTGAATATAAACTTACTTCTGTGTATGGCTTGCCCGCTGGTGGTATTGTGATGCGTTCGACTGGTGGTTCATCGTCATCTTCTGTCGCATCTTCTTTTGTTTCTTCTTGTTCTTCTTTTGATGCATCTGTTTGTGAGAAAAAAATGTTCCTAGAAATTCAACTTAATAACCCTGCTTTATTAGAAAACATATAGCCAAAATTTACTATTGTAATGTTTGCAACATAAAGGACTAGAAGCCAGAAGCAAGCAGTCATAAATTAATTTAACTACTGAAAATATTCAATTTTAGTATTACAAGGGGGAGCAACCTCAATTTTTTGCTTACACCCTTAAAATTTATACATTAAGGGCCGATTTTTCAATGCTTGGATAAAACTTATCCGTCCAATAAAGTATTACACGATAATATTAAAATGTCACGTAAACTGTCAAGTACGGGCAATTAGAATACGTTTTTAAAATGGTAGTTTTATACATAATTCGACGAGTAATTTTTATCCAAGCATTGAAAAATCGGCCCTAATAAAGATGAACACTGGCTTTTCATATACAGAGCTTATTTATGAGAGTACATAAGGTTTTGTAAAATAAAGATTTTGTTATTACCATCATCATCATCATTCATATTGGTAACCTCTCCAGATATAATATCCTCATCAGATATCTCTCGTTCGATCTTTTCAACGATTTCGTCGTCGTCATCATCGTCATCGTTTTCGTTATCTTCGACCTCAAAGATAAATCAATTATCAATCGACTTCAAAAAAGGAGGAGTTCCTCCATTCGACTGTATTTGGGTTTTTTATGTACTATGAATTTACAAAAAAATAAATAATATTATGACAAAATTAATCGAGCAACAGTTTCTATTATCTTCCTCCCAACACGAATATTAAAAAAAAGTTATAACTTATCTGTTAAAACTTTTGTTGTTCTATTACGTAAATGAACAGAGGTAGGATTGTAATGAAATTTGTTATTGACCAATTTAAAGATAAATAAATGTGAAACTTTTTATTTCTGTACATGAGGTTTGAATGTGTGGTGGGCCTCTAGCGTCAGTCGAGATTGTGATAAGTGGAGATATTTTTAATATAACTATACAGGGTGTCCCACTGTTGGTATACTAAGCTCAAAGGAGGTTATAGTTTTGCATACGCTGAGTATGTAAAAAATACTTAAAAAAATCCAGACGCATTTTTTTTCAAATAGATGAATTCTTAAAACTCTATGTGTACACCCATAACAAGCAACCCGCCCATTTTTGCCACTAGCACGTGAGCTATCGTTTAAGATTATGTTTTCATAGACAAAATGCTCACATTAGAGAAGCGGTATATGACGGCTGCGCGAAGCTAGAGAAGAAAACATGGATTTTCAGGAAAAAATTATCAAAAAAAATTTAACGTAATTTTGTTGTTTATGTATTTTTTACGTGATCAGTGTATGCAAAACTACAAGTTGCTTCGCGCTTAGTATACCAATAGCGGGACACCCTGTATAGATAGAGCCTTCTAGCAAATAGACAAATTATTTTATTAATAATACTTAATTCATTCGACATAGTAAATTAAATAAATCTAACAAAATAAACGCAATCAATTTCAGTTAATAAGTCACAACTCGCATTATTCTCGATAATGTAATAGGTATTATAATATTACTTACAAATTATGTAAATAAAAATTAAAAAACAAAATCCAATCAATAAAACCGATACAGGTCTAAAAGCACATGCTTTTAAGAGTGTGGTTAAATTATTGTTAAATTCTTCATGTTATATGTCTAATTTTAACATGTTTCATAAAAAATAGTAATAAATATATATAGAATTATAGATATATCATGTTATTATATCACTTCAAAATAATCCTTGGTTAAATTTAAATTTAGAAAGCAATGCTGTTATTTGCCAATCAAACCAAAAGAGAAGTATATGTTTGTTTTTAGTATCTTTTAAAGATTACCACGATTACAAAATAACAGTGCACACACCACAGGGTTCCATAGATACTGTATTAATTTAATACAATGGATAAAAAAAAACTAGAAATCAATACTTGACTATGGAACCCCAAACTAAACAAAAATAGGAACTCATTTAATATGATTGAGAACCTCATCATTCTGCCATGTGTCTTCATCAACTTCGTCATTGTTAAAACTCTCCACTTCATTTTCATCATTTTCTTCATTACTTTCATTGTCACCATCGTTATTTTCATCATTTTCATCATCATTGTCTCCATCATCATTATTTTCTTCATCGATTTGGTTTTCATCATCGACATCTTCATTTGTTTCATTGTCATCATCATCACCATTATCTTCTTCTTTACTTTCGTTTTCATCATCGTCTTCATTAATATCATTTGCAACATAATCTTCATCTGCATCCTCATCATCTTGTTCAACATGTTCATCAACTAATTCATCATTTGCATCATCCTTATCTATATTACTGCTCTTTATGATTTTTTCATAAATGTTTCGGTAAGCACTATATGCAATAGATTCATCCTCCTGTTCATATGTTAACAATAAAGACAAAAATTGTAGTGAAAAAATACATAAATAAAGGTTATTAATGCAACTCAAAGCTATTATTAATCACCTCTTGTTCTTGTTCATCATCACTTTGTACTTCATCAGCATCGTCATCCTCAGTATGATCAACTTCCTCACTTTCATGTTCATCATCTTCCTCTTCATGATCACTTTCTTCATCTTCATGATCATCATCATGCAGATCGTCATGATCATCATCATCATCCTTGTGATGTTTACAAACAGTATGGTACAATAGGAATTCAAAATTTATTTAAGAATCTATAACTGTAATGTGCACTTGTAACACATTTGTTTTGAAATAAGAGTAGAATTTTAAAAACTTAAGGTTTTTGATATTTAATACAACAATTTTTTCCCTCTTAGTAAGTTAACTTACTATGTATTAATTAATAGAAAAAATATTTGCCTTTATATTTTGGGTTGCAATGTAACTTTAATGCAGGTGCTCAGCAATTTAATTTAATTAAAAGTAAAGATATAATTTTCTGCAGCCTTGAATCAATATTATGGTGATAATGTGTCTGTGTAATAAGTATATGTAGTAAATCTCTTAATAAATAATAAATTGAATCAAGTTTGAATAACAAATGAAAATGTAATATTTATGTTAATTCAAAAAATAAGACAGATTGATAATAAAAAGGTAGAACAGGTATGAATTGATTTTTTTAAACTAAATATCTGAGCAGAGCTTCCATGTTGGAATTATAGGGTTGTGATTTAGAATAGATTATAAATTTGAGATAGTATGAAAATTGACCCTCATGTGAAATAATATTTGATTTTGATTGTATATTAGCTGCTTACCGGATGTTTCAATTCTAGAGTATGTTCATCGTGGTGGTCATCATCTGGAACATCCTCAATCCAACCTTCTAAAACCCCAGAGTATTTGGACTCAACAGCATTAGCTTCCACTGTAATAAAATAATCACGAATTAAACTTAACAAAGCACATACAATATTTTTTATTTTATTTTCCAAATATAACCCATTGTTTGTGAAGTTTTTTTATATTTTGAACTCAATAACAAAGCAACTGTGCAATAATTATTTAATTGTTTTTTTTGAGAGCAAATATGTTTGAAGATTGATACTTACATTCACTAAGGCCTCTATTTTCCAATATAATAAGTCCAATCAGTGTAATTAAGACAGCCAGGAGTGAAAAGAATATTATTTTAGCACACCAATGTCCACCAGTGCCATGATCATGGTAAGTGTGTATGAAAACATCGCCTTCGCCGAGAGCAGCAGCTGTGCCACGAGGTTCTTCTACGCCAAGCTCATCTGTAACATATACAGACCGGAATAATATTCATCTAGATTTGTGAAGAATAAAATAAATCAAATCAATACTGACCTTTTTTCCTTTTCTTATCTTTACGTTTTCTCGGCTGTACATCTCCCGACATTGTTAATTTGCCTGACGCTGCTTTAGCGACAGTGCTTCTTACTGTTTCATAACACTTGGTAAACAAAGAATACAATGGGACTAAGCCACTTGACAAAGGGGTTTCAAGAAGGATAAGTGCGCAATTATCTTAAATATTTCTTTAATTAAGTTCTGCGCACGTTTTCTCATTAAAATAACCTACATGACAAACGTATCACTGCTGCTTTCTTGAATTTATTTTAGAATTTTAACCTAAAAATAACCGGCAAAGACAGCTCAAGAAAGGGACGGATCTCCTAGTTAGTGTTACTAGTCATAAGATTATAAATTTGACCAAACGATACAGTAGGCATTAGTAAACTTTATATAAATATATTTATATTTATTCTATAAATCATTTTAATTTATATTAAATTATATTAATTGAATAGTATTTTTTTAAAAAGGTGTTACCTTTTTATATTAAATAAAAACTTTGGCATGGAAAAATCCTAATCCTAAATTGAGGACGACCAAACAACCAAAATTGATATGGAATACATTAGACTTCTTTCATATGACATGTTTTATATAAACATTTTGATCAAATTGTTTCCACATAATATGAGCAAAATTTCCTTAGAATTTGGGAGTATTGATCATCTGTTTACAGGTATCATGTCAGTGTCAGCTGTTTATAAACTTCAAGTATGACAATTGATCATGTGTAACAGCTGATCGATTGCATACAAAGTATTATTCGTATTAAATATAGTTTTATTATACGAAATACTTATATTTATATAAGAATATCATACAATAAAGGATAAGAGTTCACTTGGTAAAAATGTACTTTAAGGGCCGTTGAGGGAGGGGGGTAAAGGGGGGGGGGGGAGGTGAGGAGGGGGGGAGAGGAACCCTCTCTGTGAAGGGGGAGGTGCGGAACCCCCCCCCCCTTTTCGAGAAATGTGCAAAACAATTTTTGAGGTTATGTTACGAAATGTAATAGGAAAAAGGGGGTAATGGAGAGGAGATTTGGCAGGGAGGGTTGGAAAAAGGAGGGGGGATAAGAATACAACATAAAATACAGTAATTTTTGACATTTTTTTTAATAGTTTCGGGAGAAAATGTAAACTTTTTTAAGGAGGGGGAAACGAGTGGGCTTTGCCAGAAGACTCACTTCGTCGCCCCCTCGCTTTACAAAAACACTCTAGTTGTGTGACAGACAAGACCACGTGGGATCGGGGTGCTCCGATTCGGATCTGCTACTTGAAGTGACTTAACTCGACTCAAGTCGGGGTGCTCTGATTCGGATATGCTACTCAATGTAACCTAAATCGACTCAAGTCAGGGTGCTCCGATTCAGATCTGCTACTCAAAGCGGGCTAACCCAATTGGTGTGCTCGATCTCAAATCGACTTTCGATTTTTTCTTTTATGGTAAAAAAAATATTTAGAATTAACTGAATGTACTCACAATATTATCGAATTCCCTGAACTAAAAAAATTCCTGATTCTACTGATAAGAGATCCCAGAGATTGTTTATTATGGTACCATTCTTGGGCTACATAAAAATGATTTATATTTACATTGCAAATACAAATTTGAAAAAAATCGATTTTTCAGAAATCGATTTTTATATTGTGTCAGACACTGCCTTAGCTCCGGCGCTACGGGAAGTGCAGCCCTTCCGCCCTTGCGTGACAAAGCACGGTCGCCCGTACTCCGCTTCGCAGCTTCGGCTTGTTGGTCGCCTTCAGCGACCAGCCTCAGCCGCTCCGCTCCGCACGGCTCCCGAGCTTTGTCACGGCGGGCGAGGGCTGCTCTCCCTCCGCGCCTCCGGCTTTTTACATACACTCTAGGGGTAGGGCAGACAAGACCACGTGGAATTCGGGGTTGACAGCTTCGGTTCTGTGGCAAGTCTTATGATAATGCAATGCTTATTTTAGCGTAACGTTTTTTAGCTAGATTCGGACTTTCGCAGCTCAATATTGAATACATAATATTCCATCGTTGAAAACAATTCCATTTTACAAGAATTGTACTTGCAAAAACGAAACGCAACAAAAAAAACAAATGTCAAGATGGTTGCTCGAAATTGTATGAAAAATTATGAAACTTTGATAATTAATTTCTAAAAAACTATAAATCTCCGCCGGTTAAGATTTTACGGGTCAGTTACTTAGGCATAGACCTTTCTCCAAAAAAATTTTGGTTGCCCAACTCGATGGCCCTTAAGGTACATTTTAGCCGTTGTTTTGCATGATGGTTATTCCTTTATTAATAATGAGGGTGAAATGATGGCAAATTGTTCATGTACTTTGGTAAAAGGTTCTCACAATATAATTGTTGATACCATGACTCCCTGGGACTCGGAAATAATATTAACTGGTATAAAATGATTGCATAAATGATGAGGATTGTTTGTACTATGTTGTGTGTTTACTTCACTTTTCATTGAATTTGTTTAAGCTCTAATGAAACATCAATTAACCCCTGATGATATACATTTTGTGGTATCAACACATGGACACTCAGATCATACCGGCAATAATAATCTCTTTCTTAAAGCAACCCATATAGTCGGTTTTAGCATATCATTTAGAGATAAGTACTATATTCATCCATTTGAAAATGGTAAGTAAAAATTTAAATTGAAGTGTAATACTTATAGTGTATGTATAATGCATTTAACTACATTTTAGGTGAAGAGTATGTGATAAATGATTTTGTTAAAATAATTCCAACGCCTGGTCATACTCTATCAGATGTAACAGTTCTAGTCAAATCTGAAGGACAGAATATAGCAATTGCTGGTAAGAAAGATAGTCTATGAGTATTCTTGTTGTGTGTATCTGTGATCAATTAAATTCATACTATTATTAATTGTTAAAGGTGATTTGTTTGAGAAGTATGAAGATATTAATAACCAAAGCATTTGGCAAGAAGCAGGATCAGAGGATCCTGCCAAACAATTGACAAATAGAACAAAGATTGCTGATATCGCAAATTGGATAATTCCTGGACATGGCCCAAAATTTGAAATCACAGATGAAATCAGGATGTTGTTGAAAAAACAAACTACAGGTGCTTAAAATGTAGTATGTAAAATGGAATGATATCATAATGTTTTGTTAATAAAAATAAACACAAGATATTTGGTTCAGTTTTATTAAATATTACAAATGTTCTTTAAAAATTTGGTGAAAAATCAATTACATATTGAGATAATAAAATCACATTTGTTTAAGACAATTCAATTAAATAACGAAAGGTTATAAATTTGTGGTAATCATTTAATCATTATATGAAATGTTGGTCACAGTGTTGAGTGGTTACCAAATTGGATACAAAATAGAGATATTAAATTTTGCTGTTTCTTTTACTTGCTCAAGCAACCAACAACCAAGTTGTTAAAGGCAAAAGGCTTATTTAGATCGATAATTTATCCATCCATTATAATATTTACCAAAATTATTCTGATCTATTAATTAAAATTATGTACTTGCATTTTAAGCAAAACTATTTCTATCAATTTAGGTTTTATTTTATTAGGATTTTATTTTAAAATATCTAATCTAATAGAGTAATTAAGAAGATGTTCAGCTTAAAATATAATACTTTATTATTCAGAATGTCATGAATTATTTATGCTGAAGTATTTGTAGACATATGAATATGATTGTTATCAATTTATTCATAGTATTAGATGGCACAAATGTTATTATACAGAAATTATATTTCATAAGTATTGGTCGACATTGTTTTGAACCGATTTTATTACATTTTCTGTGTTAGGTACTTACTTAATAAAAATTTCTGATGGAAAAATGCTTAAAAATAAAAAAACAAATTCAATTTAATACAATCCTAGATTTTTTACGCTTTACAAGCCAAATGAGGGACGTGTATGGTTAATAAATTAACAATAACAAATATAAAACAAAAAAAGAAAAATTTTACAACCTTTCTGAACTCGTAATATGTCCATTAAATGGATTACAATCAAAAGTAGCTTCCAGTTTAAGAAATACATATAAAGAAAAATCTTTGACATGGATAATAATAATTTCATGTGCACTGTTGTGTTATCTTTAAGAAAATACAATACATAAGTGCTAAACTGTGTCCTTTAATAAATAATTTGCACACAACACATAAAGCTATTTAATGTGCTTTCAAATAGATACATAAGAAAGATTTTATCTTACAACTATCAAAAGAAATACACTACGATCAAGATGAAAAGAGATAATGCGTACAAATTTAATGTACCTATAAAGATTTATAATCGGAGGTTATATTTCTGGTTTAAATTGGAGTTTCAATGTATCGGTCATGGATCGAGACTAAATGCGATATCTTATCTAACATATTAAAATAAATTTATTATATAAAGTGAGATTTTTATGAAAAATAAAACACCCGAATAAGTAAAAGTCTGGTCTCATTCCATGACGCGACAATTAAAACCCATAATTATCTACAAAAAACTAAACACGGCTTGTACAACTACGCGCTTGGACATTCCGAAAGCTACCGTATTCCACAACACCGGAAATACGCTATTAAATCGAAGTCGCGACTTTTCAAATTCATAAAAAATTCGTGGCACAAAGAGCAATCGCACAAACATCATTTATATATTACTTCCCGTTATACCTTCTACAGAAATCCGTGTGTCCACTAATCCTGGCCAAAGTTGCTGCGTGCAATAATTAAAAACAAATGTTAAATTTTTCTAATTAAATTACTGTTTAAGACCTTATATCACAGTCGATGATAGATAACGATAAACACTTATATATTCCCATATCCATTCCGAACGCTAAAAGATAGCTGCAACCAAAAAAGAAAATATATAGTAGTAAATAACTTCAAGAATAAACTAAATATTAATATAAAGCCAATGCTCAAGCAAATAACTAATGAGGCATAGTAATTATTATTACATTTAAAATACCTGTGGGTCAATACTTGTAGGAACAGGCTGTGGTTCATCAATACACAAGTCGGAGTCTGAATCGGTCCTTCGAAGACCATTATTATCCTGAAAAATTAATTAAATATTTTTTATAAATAACTGAAGAGACTGAGAAATTAAGTTTAATAAATATCACGTCAGAAAAAAAACAGAAGCTTGAGATTAAGAAAATCGAAATTGGATATTCTTAAAAAATACTTTTTAGGTACCTAATCGTTATTTATAAGTATTACTACCATCTTTTTCGGTGGTGTCGTTTACCAATTACCAACAGTGAGGAGTGACCTGCGACTATATTTTTGTATTTTCCTATCCTAAAGCAATTAACCCATTGAGCCCCGAACGGCCCGATCGGTCCACGACACAATAGATTTTCTATTGTGTCTGTGATTTCGGGACCTGAGTTATTAATTCATAAAAATTCCTCACCCCTTGGGTATATTGCCGTGTGGTGGTCAATAAACGTGCTAGAGGTCTGAAGAACGCTGGCAAAGTTTCAGTGAGCGGTGGTCTCGCGTGTGTTAGCAGAGGTTTGAGCAGACGCGAGTCTATAGCACCCCAGAGCTTGGCCAGTCTTGCCTTCTCACTACCATTGTCACCACTGCCTCGCTGGCTATCCTGATGAATACAAAAATAACGCAATGAGAAAAGGTTAGGAGTTTTGATTTAACATGAAGTAACAAAACAAAGTTAGAAACTGAGGAAGGTCAGAATTAACACGTTTGGTTAAGCGTAAGGATAAGTAAATTTAATTAAAAAGGGGCAATTACGAATATTTTTATAGTCTTCAATGGCAAGATATGAATTTAAATCAAATAAAACACATTTAGTTAAAAATAGAGATAACATTAAAACTAAAATTGGATGCAGCACATGCATTTGTATAGTACAACACATAAAAGAAGAAAAGTAAATTACATACTTCTTGATAGTTTAGTTGCCAAGGCATTATCACTCCGCTCTCGTCTTTGCCCCACTTAACTACCATGCGGCCGCTCTAGACATTAAAACCAAAGAAATTGAACATAATATAACATGCAGTATTGCATAATGATTAATGCGTGCCTTTTCATTCTTCTTTTGTATGTTTCATGCAAATTAATACTGCAGTGTAACATGCAAAGAAATACAGATAAAATATTCGTAAGTTGAAAAGATGACAGACAAGAAAGAATAAGTAGTAATTAATTTCCTTTTTAGCATAAAACATGCAAAGAAAGCGCACAATACCAGTGAAATGTCAGTGTTATTCTCGGTAATATTATTGCTCAGGTAAGAAAAAAATATTAAAAGTTAAAGAAGATAATCATGCAATTATGCGCTTATTAATGAATGGTTAGAAACCATCAAAATTTCCGCATGCAATAAAAGCGGCTTACAGATATTCTGTCACAACTGCCAGTATGTCCGTCCAAATTTCGGAGCCCCAAACTTATTTCCGCAGGCTGGTGACAAATATTTTTATTTTAAAATAAAAATTGTACAATATTCCATATTTGAAAACAGATAAGTAATTCGTGGGAAAATTAAATCGAATACTTTCACACAATTGCTTCGCGGAAATTTCTCAGGCATTATTAGCGTTGGATGGTATCCTAACACGATATTTTCATGGATATTAATGTTATAATGGTAACAGAAGCACACGTATTAGCTCTGCAAATATCTCTTGTATATACATACCGGGCTGCCCATCTCCGTGGCCTGGTACAGCTGCCACAATAATCGTTTGTTAATCACATGCGCGGTACTGATCCGAGTACGTTACGCAATTTGCCGGTAATAATGCAACCTCACTTTGTTACACACATAAAAATAAGATATTTCTTGACTTGAAACAGCTTTATAATAGCTATTAATAAAAGTTCCTTTTAAAAAATTCAGATACGTCAATAAATTGGGGAACATTGAAAAAAATAAAAAATAAATTTGCAATGGCAACACTGAACATTACAAAGCAAAATGTTGCCTGCTATTATATATTAATTTATTTTGTGAGGATGCATTACTAATGAGTGAAGCGACATTTTATGGATAACAAGACACTGAATGACGACTAAACTAATATTTGATTATCTCGTAAACACGAAGTGATGAATCTAAAAAGATTCGATGTTTCTAAACATTACCTGAACCTATTACGTAACAACAAAGCATAAAGTACTACAAAATTAGTGCATTTATATAATTTGCTAAGCAAGAGCAATCTGTTAGCACTATTATTTTTTACATAATATTAAATACTGTCTTTGTACCATATGCCGTCAGAATAGAATAGAGATTGCTATGAATAATAGAAAAAAACTTGCAATGTGTATTTTAAAGTTAGCTCAGATACCAGCATCGTGCAATATAATATTTTTATATCCATATACTTACATTTCTCACGTCTCTGAATGGTAGAGCGTCACTTTCATCGTTCTGCCCTTGACTGTAAAAATGAAAACAGGATTCATGTAGATTGTAGACATATATAAACTCACTTACAATTTTAAATTATAGAGTAAATTAGGTATTTTATTTTGCGAATAAAATCTTTGAATTATGTATTGAGTTCCCACAGCTTCACGGGGAGACACGAGATGAAAAATATTACAGATTATGTCATGTCTATGGTAAAAGAATTGTGTAGTTAAGGTTAATTATCTTGAGTTTAAAAAAATAATTTGGAAAATCCAAAAGTGCACGCCTCATAATTTTTTTTTAATAAATATTTATTAATTATTATTTTTGTTTATTTAATAACAATTAAACCACATCGAATCAGACCCTGAAAAATAAAAGGGTTCTATTCCTGAGCATACTCAAGCGTAAGAGAAAAAAAAGACTCGATTAGTAAAGTATTTCGGTCGCTATCGTGTTAACAAGAAAAAGGATCCGCACATACAGACACACGGACGTCCAAGACAGAACTTTTTTAAACTGTTTTTTAACTAGTTTAAATAACAAAAATGACATCAAAAATATCATGAACGTTAAAAATAGTGTTTTTTCTTAATATGTGTGTGTATGTATTATCTTACAAGTGCAATGTATGATACATAAAGACATTTTAAGTTTGAAAAATCAGATGTTTTGCGCGAAGTGACAGTAGTACCCACCTCAACGCTTCGCTTATGCGGCGTGCAATTGCAAATAATTTTACAAACTGATTCGGAGATTTAGAAGCAGATAAGAATAGGTTAAAAATTAAAATTACCAAGCAACCTTTTAAAAATTAAGGCACCAATACAGGAAAATATAATCTATTCCGCTGGTTTTCTAACGATAAACAATACTTAGCTGGTTTTCTAACATAACATAAGTATAACAGATATTGGATGATATTCATAAATAAATAAAGCTAATATTGAACTAAAAATAATAATAAGAGTATTAGTCCAATGATTGAGAGCGGGCTGTACCAGTTGACCAGTCTAAGAATGTCTTTACGAAAACTTAGAAATACTATTTTCACGAAAGCATATTATGAACAATTAATGTGTTTGCAACTAACACGTTAAATAATCGAGCACAACCCACCCAAATTAGCAATGAAATATGATTAGTTCGTTAATTTGCATGCACAATATAAAATGGAATGATCGTTCAACCTAAGCTCGTACCCAGTGGGTATGCGCAAGTAAGCGAGCGCGTGCGTCGCGGCCCCGCCCTGTAGCACCACAGTCGCGATCACTATTAGCGATGTGGTTGTTAACATCGCTTGCCTCGCTTCGGATACCGTGTTCCGGATAGCCAGTGCGAAAGACATGGCCCCTCGGAGTCCTGGATGATGAGAAAACATAATTATAATATTAAGACTAGGTTTTATAGTAAACTAGCGGTCCGCCCCGGCTTCGCCCGTGGTACCTACATGTTTACTTTTTTTTCATAAAAACTATCCTATCTCTCAAGTTGGATCGAACTGCACATGGTGTGCTTAGGAGTCCATTGAGGACAAACATTGTGACACGAGATTTATATATGTATATGATTTATATAGTATATACAGATGGGCCACCTATGGTCACTTCCGCCTAGAAACACTTGTTTTGTCGCAGGTACTTTGCATTTAGGGGTTGTTTTCGGGTCTACAGATCCCTCACTCACCGTATGAAATGGGATACTCGATAGCATATTGTTAGTACCAGTTCACACTTCAGTGCGAGCCTAACCATGATAGCTTGAAACGTTAATTTGCCACCAATGTTTATTTAAATTAAAATCCAACTCAATCAATAAAACAAATTCTTCATATAGACTATGAATACTTTATTGAATCTAATATGATTACTAAGTTTGTAACAGAAAGTAGTACATTTAAACCATCAATAGCTCATATTTTATTAATAGAAGTAAAATTATATTAATGTTAGTTTAATATCTTTGCCTATTTGTGACAATTATAGCTGTAACTAATTGGCTGTCCATTAAGCGCAATTGATTTTATTCGATGTCCAGTGGGCGTCATTTTAATCATTTGTGATGTGCAAAGGTTAATTATAGTTTTCTCTAAATCCATAGAAGATTAGATTTTAAGTATCATAATAATATATAAATATGGACTTGAAATTTAACCTAAAACAAGAAAGCTATTCGAACACTCGAAAAAGTTCATACAGTCACTTTGCAATTTAAGGGACTTAAAATTCTTACAATAGAAAATTCACTCATTATGAATGACGTCACAATGACATACTAAGGTTAGGGTTATCATTGTACAAATGAAAATTTTAATGACTAAATAAAATTACAACGTGTAATGTAGAAACGATTATTTTTTATTAGTTTATGACTATTATTTTCAGTCGTAATGCTAACAAAGGCATCATAATTATATATAAAGTTATTGTAAATAGAAAAATACCAAAGTTAACAAGATTATTAGTTGTTATCATTACGTATACAAGATATATTTGATTTATTTCTTTATTATTTATTGGATTTATCAATAATTATCATAGCTTATGTGTAATGCAATTTTTATCAAACAAAAGATATAATTATTAGCAAGACGATTTCCTTTTGTTTAAAGTGCAAGACAGGTAAGTCCGACACACCTCCCACACATAGAAGCATATTACATTTATGTATTTATGACAAAACACGTGTTGTTTTTGTTTTATTATAATCTATTAACTTTATAATATTTTTTGTGTGATAGTAAATATTATTCACGTCAATAGGTATAAAAGTAACATCCGGATCAGATAGACAGCGGATTTTTTTTTTATATTTTCAACTTTATGATTATAAAATCTACTAATAAAAAGTACAAATAAATATTAACTTACCAGAGAAGAAAAGCATGTGTTGGAAATTCAGGGGTATAGGTGGTTTTCGTCCGAGATTCAGCAAGAATGACAGAGGGTAGATGTTCACAGCCCGACCAAGAGTTGAGGTTAACTGTAGTTTATGTTAAGGATTATTTTTTTCATTAAAATATTTTCAGTAAAAAGTTAAAAATTGGCGAATATTTATAATAGTGAAATGGATATTTCAAATATATTTTTTCTTAAAAAATATGTTTTAAGGCTTCCTCATATTGTCCCTGACAGATTATTTGATTAATTTTGCAGTAAATTTTCATACAAACAGATCATATCAGGAAGCTGTGAAAGCTGCAAAGTATCGTATCAATATGTGAAGAATCGTTTGTTTATTTTAAAAAGGATACAAATCCAGCAATAATGAACCATGGATCGAAGTGATGTTTCGGGAATGTGAACATAGACACGCCGATGTAAGTGAATATGAAATTCTCGGCGAGGAAATTGAGCAATTCGAACAACTGCTTCGTCCTATTCCTTGAGTCTGCAGATAGGTTGTTGTATGTGTAATGCGCTTGGCATATACCACAGAATAGTACAGCTACGACACCTGTAATAAAGATGTGATTTGTTAATGTAAAATCATAAATAATTGTTAACTAATTGCGCCGTCTTGTATTATGAAAAAAAAAAATCTACCTTTTTTTACAAAACCGGGCTTCTTAAATCGATAACAAAACCGATTGGGCTGATTTATAATCGGATAAAAATAATTAAATAGTTAGAAATATCACAACGAAAAAAAAAGTTCTATTAGTCTCCTTCATTGAATTTTTTTTTTGAATAACGCAAAAATCGGTATCCATTGGATTCAAAATATAAAAGAAATAAACAAAAAATTACCTGTAAGCTCGCAAACTTCCGCAATAAGAAAAGCAGCATATGACATGAGCACGAAGAGGGCAGATTCGAGCAGCGGCCAATCACGCACGTGAGTGAACTTTGTCATGTGTTACGGAGTTAAGGAAATAATTAACAAACACATACTATTTCTATTTGAAAAAGGTATAACGTAAAAATGTACACAAAGAACATATTTCATTTCAAGGAAATTTTTGGAAAAATTAGATTTTTTTTTTAAATTAGTATTTTTAGTTTATTTTCAAATAAATTTTAATAATTAACTGAAAATTGGCTGTATTACACTGAGGCAAGTCATAAAAATGTATTTTAAAAGGATATAAATGCAGTCAAACATCCCATCAGAGCACCAACGATTAGTGAAAGACTGAAAATTCCGATGAAGTCGCCAATGGCCGCTAGAAATGCTGTTATTTCAAATTCACCATCCGTTGAGTATCTCTTCTCATAATTTTGTATGGCTCTGGAATATTATATTTTAAGAAAATGTATAAAATTCTGCATTATTTTATTGATCGTTAGTTGCGTTTTCTTCAGAAACTTATGTATATTGATATATTCTTTTATAATTGTTTGATAGCACAATTCATTAATTAAATAGCTTCTAACATTAAGTCTTGCAGAAGTCATTAATATACAAACAGAATACAATAAAAATATCATGACAATTAATTGAATGAATTACAAAGACTTAAATAAAGGTTTTTATAATTTGAATAATTTAAACTCAATCTGTGTACCTAATCAATTTTGAAGATGTGAAATGACTAGGTATTAAATCTTAATCTTAAAAATAGACACGCAAGCAGTGTCATATAATTAACAACTAGGCTTAAGCCGCGTATAAACTAAGCGCGGCAAACCATCGAACATAGGCGCGCGCGGCGGCCGCGCACTATGTAGACGGGATCGCCGCGCGCGGCGACGCGAACATTGCCGCGCTCGAACGTGCCGCGGGGCGATCCGCTCACTGTCGGTTTTTGAGACCGCATCAAAGGAGCTTCAGGCGTTCGCTCGCGCGCCGTGTGGACGGTTTGTAGTTTTGGTGATTCGGCTCGCGCGGCGACTACGTAAAAATGGACAACGAAAAGTGCCGTTTACTAATACAATTGTATGGCGCTAATGAATTTTTGTGGAACAGCAAATCCTCCCAATACCACAATAAATCGCTGAGGTATGATGTGTGGGTAGAAATCAGTAAGAAAATGGATATACCTATTCCTGACTTGAAAAAGAAAATGACTACACTTTTGGCGTCCTACAGAAGAGATGTTCGTGATGGATCGCCTGCCGCGCGCGGCAACTACGTTCAACTTAAAATATATCTACATATTGGCTCGCGCAGCAAATGAACATCAACTCTGGTCGAACATTGGCTCGCGCGGCTGCCGCGCTTAATTTATACGCACCTTTACAATAACATTCAAAAATTTCCCGTAGCAAAACTCTGCCGACGTGTGTAATAGGCAGACTTTTATAACAGTGGACTTTGAACAATATTGCCAAAAAATAAGGGAATAATTGCAATGAAAGTTTTATATAACGCCACTCGGACACATTTTGATTATTTTTAATGATTATGAGTCCAGATCTTTTAAAGTGCATGCATGCAATTTATCTTTAACTAGCTTTCCGCCTGCGGCTTCGCCCGCGTTTTCAAAGAAAAACCCGCATAGTTCCCGTTCCCGTGGGATTTCCGGGATAAAACCTAGCCTATGTTACTCGTGGATAATGTAGCTTTCGAATGGTGAAAGAATTTTTAAAATCGGTCCAGTAGTTTATGAGCCTATTCATTACAATCAAACAAACAAACAAACAAACAAACAAAGTTTTCCTCTTTATAATATTAGTGTAGATTACTGAATAAATTTATACAAAGATTACCCGCTGAGTACTAAAGCCACTGCATCATTGAGAACACTCTCACCAAATATCATTGCATAGAGATTGACATCAACCTAAAAGTAAACATACAAAGAGTAAATAAATGTCATGTGCTGTTCTTTAAAAGTAATCTTATTTAAAGAGCGTATTTATATAAATACTAGCTGCGCGCCCTTGGGTTGGCAGAAACAAAGTAACTTTATAATCTTTACTTGAATTTTCATAATCACTCTAATTCTTCTTCTAATTCTTTGTAGTTTATTTATTTAATTCAAATTTAATACAATAACAATATATAGGAAATGTCCAAGATTTTCTATTTAAAATATTAATTCATTTGTAATTTTATAGTTCAGACAACAATAACATACCTTCAATTGCGAAAAAATAGCTAGTACAGTCAATGGATCGGTAGGCGAAATTAGAGCACCAAAGTACAAGGTGTCCAGGAAAGTAAAACTCGAAGCCAGCGACGCAGGCATCAGTTGTACGAATCCATACATTAACGATCCAATAACGAGAGCAGAGAGTGCTGTTCCGACCATAGCAAACGTCAATATAGCACCTAAATTACGAAAGAAGTATTTCTGGAAGAAAATCATTAAAAAAATATTTAAAACATGAAAAGTATAATTATAATTTGATCTGAAAACTAGTAAAGTAGAATCCGTTTTATATGGATCTTCTTGTACAGGACTAAAAAGCAGTCTTAAAGTTTGTATGAAAATATTTTCTTAAAAATAACTTGCAAATTCAGTATGTTCAATTGCTTACAGTATAATGTCCTGTTTAACATTCAAATAAAATCAAAGTCCTTTGTATTCACAAATAAATAGTGTCTAAATAGCTTGTATTCATAAATGAAGTGGTGTTTTCAACAATGTGACAACATCTAGAAGTATAATAATGCTAAGAATTTAAGTGTAAACGAAAATTTTACAATAGCAAAACACATAAATTCTTCCTATTTTATTTTAACAAAACATACATATTACAAAGGCTATTTTAGCTATTGGTGCTATGAATACTTTTCCTTATCAATCACAAAATTTTCCTATAACAATTGTTTATTAATATGAATGTTAATTAATATAAATGTTCAAATTTCCATTTCCTAGTACTGTAACACAAATTTGATAGTTTTAGTTTCATCCATAATATTTTTATGTATATTTCACAGGTAGAATAACAACTACTCTGTTATATCCATATATTTTATTAGAGTTATTTAAGTGTCATCATCCTAACAAAATATTGTATAGGAGCTAGCAACATTAAACACAACCACTACCGCCAGCCAGACAACCCGGACTCTAACCGAAATAGCAAGAGAAACAGTATATCAAAAACCGAACTATACTAAAATGACTTTTTTTAAAACATTACTAGCTCACGTACCAATAGAACTTCTTGTATGTGTATGTTTCTGTATAGCCATCATTATAAAAATATAAACTCAATCTGGTTTGGGGCAGATATCTTTAAATATGATTAAAACTAATGTTTGTGCTTGTAATAAAATCTACATTTATTGTGCATATGTTATCTTATTTCATTATGATGAATAAAAATGTGGCTATTAAAAACTCATTTGGGACTTACCCGCTTTAAGCAATACCCTGCATGAAAAATAATAGGCGGTAGAATTATATTGAAAAATATTTCTGGATCAAATGTTGCTTTGAGATCTATTTCATTTTGTTCCACATTCACAATTTCTCCTCTAAAGCTGTAAGCATATGTTTTATTTGGTATAGAAGCATCTGCAATAGAAATATATTAGTAAGTAAGAGTTTAGAAATTATATTGATTGGTAAAGCAATACATCAAATAATATTATAATGAACTATCAGTTTCCTCAGATTCACTTGGGTTGATCCAAGTTATCCAACTAAGTATGGCATTAATTAATGGTAAAAAATTTTAAAATCAGTAGTTGGTAATCAGTTAGGTATACTAGTGAGTATTGAGGTAACAAACAAAAAATCTAACCTTTCCTCTTTACACTATTAGTTTAGGTAACCTTCATAGCTTTTTGCTTGTGCTGTTTAAAATGATATACTGACCTCCAGGTATTATTTTATCTGGAAAGTGAAATCGCACCATGTCTGGTGGGACAGACAGGTTGTATTTGGAGTCCGGGTCTGGGTGAGCATCAATGTATGTGATTTCGTTTGTACTGCTTCCATAGCGGATTATGGCACCTACTATGAGACCTGAAAACATTTATTGTTGTTAAAACTTTGCACCAAATGAATTTTATGTATTGTATTGAGTACAATAAACTTTAATGAATTGATACTCCATGTAGATACTTTTAATCTAATCTATCTAATATAAGTAAATGTCTATTGTTAATTACAATATATATATATACTTGTTTGAGGTACCATTAATATCAAGGTCAACTTTAGGAGTATTTATAAGAACCACTGTTGTCTTAGCTTACCATATATAACAGCCAAGCCGGTTTCGTGGAGCCAGCTCACACGACGATGTTTAAATACCCAGATAGTCAGTACAGTAAGAGTAAGAAGACATGTATAAATAAGTAGATTCAAACTATCTATTCTATGAAGCAAAGTAGCTTTAGCATCTAAGGCTATATCTGTTCCTGATGCGTCACATGACACTATTATGTATAAAAAGATATTTACGAAAGCAATATATAGATTCATCTTGCACAATGAAATTATCACATCACAGGAAAAATCGATTAAAAATTATGTTTAGCACACATCACATAGCACTTTACAGTTACGTTATCTGATTTGTTGTCTGAACTTCTTCGGCTTTAGCTATTTAACGAATTGTCCTCTTTTGTTAATCTTCATTCGATTCTATGGATTGATTGAAAACACCGAAACGATTTCATTTTTCAACTTTTGTGACAATTTGACATAATTTTGACATATAAACAACTGCTTCTGCTCGTTTCTAATTCTGACATTGGAAATACATCTTTATTTTCTTAGCGATAAAGATCCAAACAAGAAATCCAAAGTTGTTCTTTTTAAAGAGATAGCTGTCGTTGAAATGTCAATACAGTTGACATTTTGATTTTTTTGCATTTTAACTCGGGTTCGTGGGAATTGACCGACTTTCTATGTTAAAATAAAAGATCATGAAATTATTATTATAACGCGTTTCATTAAAGAAACGAATCTTCAATGGCGGCCAAAGCTGACACTGACATATGGTAGGGTTAGCAAAAAAGAAAATAAAAATAACGTAAATGGATAATTATTTTATAAATTATTTAAATTTGTTTGTTGACAAACTATTTTGTTATGGTATTTGTGTATTTATATGAATTATCATATTTACGTATACAGAATGCAAGAAAATCCCCATAATACTCGTAATGAGCCCATAAAACTGAACAACTTTTCCCAAAGAATATATTATTATTATGTCAAATTCCAATAAAACATTATTTACTATCGTAAATACATGATTGTCATTGTAAATTTATGATAAAAACTATTATAGGGAAAATCAAATACATTTTAGTGATTTTACTTTTCCCTATTTTTTCTGCATGCCGTACAGCCGTGTGTAAGCGAGAGGGAATGATAAGCGCCGCCATTTAAGATTCGTTTCTTTAATGAAATGCGTTTTAGATGCTGTTTATGTACAACAAATTATCTATTCATAATACATTTAATATTAGGAAGTTATTTTGCTGTGGGCCCTCGGGCCCTCCTTACAAGCCTAACAACTTCTTCAATTGGTATTTAATTTAAATTTGTAATTTTTGTAATTGTTATTACTTAATTGAATGTTTTAATTTGTAAAAAAGAAATTTGCACGCCATTTAAAATGGGAACTATATTTTCTATCACCAAAATTTATATTTGTCATTAAGTTTGTCATCAAGTTGTCTAATAAATAGATCTATCACCACGAAATATTTTCGTTCTCAGATAAACAAAAATTGTTCCCAGGTATGAATTATCAAATTAATGTTAATATATGTGTAAAATAAGAGATCGATAACCAATAAAATTATATTGCATTACGTGAATATAAACTTCGTTCTTATAATAACAGTTTTGTTACTTAAATAATAGCTCTGTGCTCAGAATGGTAGATCTGTCACCAAATAAATCGATTATCGATCCCTGACTGCGACTCCTTTTTATTTGATATTTTGTCACCAATACAGTAGTAACATTTTATTTCGTTCAGATATTAAATTATAGTCCTTTTCACCTAGGATGATTCCTGTGACACTTCATCGTGTTCCGAATTACGTATTTTATGTTTAAAAAGTCAAAATAATTTTAGTGCATAATATTTTTATTTTATGGCGGCATTATTACCAAAAATATAAAAATGAAACATCGTAAGCTTATAAATAAAAAACAGTTATGTTTAGTTTAATATAATGAAAAATAAAATAAAATAACACAAAAATATAATACCTACGCAATTCGTGTACATGAAATGGATCGTTGAAAAATCATAGAGTTGGAAAATCATATAATCGGCGCCCATCTTGTGATCGTTTGTCAATCGAGTCAATCGTCTGTACGAGTGCGTCAGCCTTGTATACAAGTTGCATTTTTATATTGATACTTTACGTGGTATTCTGTTATTGTTACTAATTGTTATTGTTGACTTTTTGTTGCTGTTGTTTGCTAAGTTTCCTTAGTTAATTGTTGGCGAAATGCCGAAAAAACTAATTTTGGTTCATTATTCAAATCGATTTCATTTCCATACTAGAATATTATCGATTATCGGAAACAATTGATACGATTTCAGTAACCGACATCTCTACACGTGTCAAAAATCGATGTGTCAGTTGTCACAGAAATCATCTTAGGTGGAAAGGACTATAATAGTATTCGTTATCAATTTAATACATCAATTTATAATTTTAATGAAAAAATGATCAAAGGGGCGGAGACAAATTGGCGCGCTTTAAAAATTGACCAATGATGACCAAATGATTATTCAGTGGTTATTATTTTTAAGAATAAATATTGATTATTTTAACTTTAATTAAGTGTTTTATCTACTATTCTGCTGGCCATAAGCCAGCTATTTTAAACCAGCGCTGATTGTTCAGTGGTAATTATTTTAAACAATAAATATTGATTATTTTGACTTTAATTGTTTTATTTACTACTCTGCTAAAAGTTTTATTTAAATATAATTTATACTACCAGTGGAAATTTAGAACCTTGGGAGTCTAGTTAAGTAGCAGAATATTTTGGTTGAAACGATGATGACAACCCTAATTTTTTATTTGAACTTAATGCAATTTTCTAGTAACATAATATTATGATTTATTGGTGATCTCTTTAAATTAGTTTGCTTAAATACTTATTAGGACACACCTATTATAATACATACAAAAACATTTATTTGGTACTAGACCTTATATCTCAGGATTTTAGGTGATTTATTGTGGAACTGATTTTGCATTGTTTGGTGACTACATTTTGGTGACAGATCTACTATTTTGAGGACAAACCCTATTATTTAAGAAACACAAAACTAATTAAATTGGTGATAGCTTAAATGATACCCATTTAAAATAGCAGTATATGCGAGAAAAAATATTGTATAACACCTTAATGACCATATACGAGCAAACAAATATTATATTTGAGAATTTGAATTTGAATTTATAAAAAAAAATACTAGAATACTTAGATTACAAAATAAAAGATATTTTGTAATCTAAGCTAGAATATAAAACTTAAACATAGTTATCAATTTTCATACCACCTAGAACTAACTTCATGCTGTTAAATTTCGGTGTGCGCGCGCATCGTAAAAATTCACTCTCATCATTTTTCTCCATCGCGCCAAAAGAAGTATAACTTCAAAAAAATAATCTTTCACTAGGTACCCAATTCCGAAGTGAAAAACGCTATGGTGCTGAATGGGTCATTCAAACGAAGAAAATCATTAGAAAAAATAGAAAAGATATGGACAGCGATGGTGCTCTAGAGTCTAGACAAAATTTTACTGGTAAATAAACTTTACAATTGAAAAAGATATTCTAAAAACATTGATAAAATTGTAGTTTTTTAAAGTTATTTATATTGTCATTGATTTGGTTAATAAAAATACTATGTAATGACGATTCGAAAGTGCTACTAAATAGTAGTCTAATTGAATAAATGAATGTTTGAGTTTGAGTTTGAGTTTAATGCGACTTAAATCGAAAGTCGCGAATCTAGTGTTTTACTCATGAAAATGAAATAACATTACCTACAATATTTTTAGTTTACAAAACAATAACATTTTTTTGCTTCAAATAAATGAATATTATTTATATAGTCACCACCGTATCAATAAAATAATTACAGTCAATTCATTGATTACTTGATGGCTATGGGATTAGGGTGGTGTCTGGTGATCACACAAACTTGAAGTTAAGTAAGGCTAAGTAATGCACGCGAAGACTTAAAAAATGTGACAATTGCAATGGACAAATAAAGTGTAGGTAATAGAATTTTTAATTACAACCAAAATGTAAAATAATAAATACAAATTTAAAGCGTCAAGGCAGAACTATGACTATGAGTACCTACTAGTGTAGTAGTAGTAGTAATTGTAAGTGTTACAATTAGATATGTAAGTAGACAATTTTTTTTATTCTCAATAGGCTTAATCTCTCGATATATTAATTATTCATAACTACGTTTTAAAAAATTCAGTTTAAAACATTGGTGTGTAAAAGTGAAGGGCGGAAGCTAAGACAATGTTGGAGGTCATAAGGTAGTTAATACCTATCTGTGAGTTCCGAAGAATTGTTAGGGAGCCTTTAGTATTATTGTCGAAGTATATTATTATTAGTCTGTGGTATTATACAATATGCATGTATGTGTGTTATTTTAACTTTTTTTTATATTCTAAGAGCATTATATTATGTGCGTCTGAGGTAAAAACTTGCGAATGGATTTTGGCAGATGCCGACACTAGTGACTGTTTCCATTAAATACTTTCTAGATTTCTAATTAAAAAAAAACTCTGGATGGTACTCGATATTCCTTCTAGGTAGGTAGATACTAACGCTCTAAACTTAAGTAGTCTGTATGTTGACCAGCGAGCATGAGAAGGTTCAGCTTACAACAATCAGGCTTCTCTATCACGTCTTTTTCCCAATTTCGAATACTATCTGGGCTGTTCGATCTTTACTGAACCATGCACATTGTTTTTACAAGATATCCTACTCCGAATCCAGATATAAAATTCTCATAAATCGGTTCCATTGATACAGTATGTGTCTAGGTACTATGATAGAATGTATTATTGGCGTTAGGTATAAGAGAACATGTTTTAGGTAGGTAGCAAATGACTTATGAAGAAATTGATAATTGACCCTCGGTTAGCATTACTTCCTATTTTTCTTAAGGTTAATGTCGTTTTAGCCTAAAGGGTTAACTTAGCGTTGACATACGAGGTTAATCTAAGTTTGAATAAGTAGGTATACTTTATCAGCCGAATTAAAGAAGGAGCAGATGCCAGATACTCAATTCGACTGTATCTGTGCTTCGCAATTCTTTATTTATTTGAAATCACCGGATGCATTCGTGGTCCCATTATTTTTTTTGTAGTTGAGAATATTTGAACGCATGAAGACATAAATATTCTCTTATTATATTTTATGGTAAAAACACAAAAAGATAATGACGAGACTCATTTACTAAGGTAATCATTTCATAATTTCATAAGGTGTCTTTAAAACTACATATTACCACAGGTAATACTGTGATATTACCTAGTGCAAAATAATAATAATAATTTCTACTGCATGCTCTTTTTAATGAGCTTTTACAACTCAAGCTTGGGTATTTTGTTTTCAGGGTTTTCCAAGTGGAAAGTCTCAGTATGAGTACGGATAGGATATGCGTACTTGTCACCTTAAGAATATAAAACGAACATTCACGGAAATTATCTTCTTTGGAAAATACAAGTGTTAATAATTTAGTAAAATAATTTTAAATCTGGTTATTTTTTAAATCACGCAAAATACGTTTGCATTAACTTCGTACGTACTTCAAAGGTAAGTACTATTTAATAATATGCAGAATCTTAAACATTAATAATGATTGATTGACTGTGATTTTATGCTTAGTTTTAATGATTCTATAGATAATAATTATTTACATGCGGAACTCACGACAATGAATTAGTCGAGGTGCATATTTTAAATTTAAACTAGCTTGGTATCAACAGCTAATGCTTTATTTCCTTTTATTAACTTCCACCTCGTATTCGTTGTATAAACTTTTGTACCTAATTATAGTGCATTTTGCTGTAGATTGTCTCATGTGAAATAGAATAAAATGAACTTAGCTGAAGAGTCTTGTAGTATTTTGTTGATATAAATTACATACTAGCTGTGCCACGCGGTTTCACCCCTGTAAACGATTTGCGACGAGTTCGACTAACGGACCACGCGACTAAGCCGCCGCGGCCGCGCCGGTACCAGCGTTCTGACCATCATTTTTCTTTTTCAGACCCCTGTAGAACCGCCATCATGTTACAAATGACCCGAAATTTTGTGTCAGTATCTTCCGGCCTATAATAGTAGCTCAATGACTTTTCCTAACGTCATATTTGTTACAGATTTTCATTATAAAACAACTAGCTTTCCGCCCGCGGCTTCGCCCGCTTTATCTAAAGCATAATAAAAAGTTAAGCAGAAATATTACCTTGAACGGGGAGGTATTACACCCTACAGAATCGACTGTATTTCTTGGGTTAACATTGGACGAGAAACTACAGTGGGGAGCCCATGTCAACACCGCTGCAGGTAAGCTCAGTTCAGCAGCATATGCAGTCCGAAAGGTAAGGCAACTCACCGATGAAGATACAGCTAGATTGGTTTATTTCAGCTACTTTCATAGTATTATGTCCTATGGAATTCTACTATGGGGCAGGGCAGCAGATATAGAAACTATATTTATCTTACAGAAAAGAGCCATTCGTTCTATATATAATTTACGTGCTCGGGACTCACTAAGAGATCTCTTTAAGAATACTGGTATCCTTACTGTACCATCACAGTAGGTATATATTTAATAATATTTTGCATGTACACAAAAACGCCGACTTACACACAAGAGTAGGAGATAGACACTGTTATGGCACAAGGAACAGAAATAGAATTGAAATGCCATTTTTCCGATTAGCTAAAGTTAAAAATTCATTTATGGGTCAAGGTATACGCTTTTACAATAGAATTCCTCATAATATTAAAGAGTTTAGTAGTTCTAAATTTAAAATTTATATAAAAAATGTACTAGTTCAGAGAGCGTACTACAGTATTCAGGAATATATGGACGATAAAAACCCATGGAGGGTTGTCGCGAAAAAACCACAGGACAGTTCTTTGGCATGTTATTATAATATATTATAATGTTATATGTATTTTGTAAAATTGTAAAACTGACATGATTTAAAAGAGCAACTATTTAGTTTCTTGCCGGTTCTTCTCCGTAGATACTGCTTTCCGAATCGGTGGTAAATTTTAAAATATGTAATGACGTTTCAAAAGTGCTTCTATAAGAAGTCTAATTGAATGAATAAATGTTTGAGTTTGAGTTTGAGTTTTGAGTTTAATAAATTATAAACTAAAACCTTCCTCTTGAATCACTCTATCTATTAAAAAAAAACCGCATCAAAATCCGTTGCGTAGTTTTAAAGATTTAAGCATACATAGGGACATAGGGACAGAGAAAGCGACTTTGTTTTATACTATGTATGTATGTATGTGTATGTATTATATTATAGATTACCGTAACTACTCTGATTCATTGATTTTGGTTTAGTTGAGTTTCTTTTTTTTTTTTTATTTCGTTATGATCTGTTGGTTACAAATAAATTATGTTGACAACGCTATTATTTTTTTGTTCAATGTAAATATCTGTATTGTATGTCAAGGTAACCGTTACGGTAAATAAAAATACATAGATTAAATGCATTCCTTCGTTTAAACTGCTCGGATGCTGTTTTTGCATTATGCAATAATATTAATATATTGCATCTAAAATAAAAGGAATTAGCGGAATTAGGAGTAGATTAATAAACAAACTATGTTTTGACTAAAATTGTTAACTATTTGATATAATATTGTTATTCAAATTGCTCTTGTTCTCAGTGTTTTAAAATGACGTGTTATTGTATGTATGAAGTTCTTTAAATCTGAAAATTATACGTCATACAGTGATAACATTTATTGGAAATTATGAATTAGTTGAGGATATTCTAACAAAATTAATAATTATTTCTCTATGTACTTTTAACACTTCATCCCATGTGTAAAACCCACAAGGAAAATTCAGGCATGTGAATTAAATTTAAAAATGAATAGGAAATTACATTATTGAAATGATTGCATTTTTCTTTGATATTGACTAAGGTCCAAGAGCAGGTAAACCCGAATTGCAATGAATTTTAGTAGATTAATAATTCTATAATCTTTATAATTATTGTTATATTCGATTGTATCAGTGAATGATAGAAGACACGTAAATTAAATTTTGTTGAGTACCTACGTAACTACATGGAAGTGGGTGAACTATTAAAATAATTTCAAAGTTATTTTTCCAACAAAAAGGTCACAGACTTTCTGTCTTGATTTCCTTGTTGATTGACCTCAATACTTGCTTAAAATGTGAATAGATTAGAAGATTATTTGTCTTAAATACCATTGAAATAGAGGGTGATTGAACGGTGAGGTGACGCGCGAATAAAAAGTACCTTTGCTTTTTGTATTAATGAAACCCACATAACATAGTCACGTGTTTCGTAAACTTGACTATAAAGGATATAAACATAGATTTAAAAGTGTGGGTACATGAATGCATCGAATTTATGAAGCAGAGAGGCAAAGCTACATTTGACGCAGATCTTAATTCCAATTAATTTTAATTATTTAATCGATGTCTTTAAACGACCTGCGGATAAGTGCGGATACTACGTAGGTATAAGTATGTATCCGCGACGAAGCCTTGCACCTACAATCAGCACGTGTGCCGTGCCTCGTGCTTCGACTGAATTTGTAGGAATCGACTGAATTTGTAGGAAAGGGAAAAGAAAAACTATTACTCTTCAGTTTTTACTTTTTATAACTCCGGCCTTGAGCGCGGGAACCGAATCGAGAAATTCCGTTACGAAAAAACCTCACGCTCCCCACTCCGACGGGCACGGAGGTGTGGCTTGAAGGCATAGCATGCAATAGCTTTATCGCAGCAGTCCCCGAGTGCCACACGTATTTTATTTATTGTCGTAGACTCATAGTGGCCCATGTTTTTATAGTATTTAATAGGTAATAATATTTTGAATTTTGATTGACCTTTTCTCGCATATCAATTTTATTTTGTATTTGTTTGAGGTAAAAAAAGGTTATGAGAACCTGTTCATATCCAAAGATCAGGCAAAAAAAGTTCATACATGTGTGGTTTAAAATCGTCCTCTTTATTGGAATCTAACTAAACAATGCGATTACGGATTACATTCAAATAATTTTGTCTAAGAGTCTACGATATCTTAGGACTTAGACGATGTTTATTTATATAATTTTAATTTACGATTTCTATTCCGAAATTCATCTCTCAGATGCAAATAATATCTATTAAAATAAAAATGAATTGTTCATAAATTTAAATGCGTTAAAATAATTATTTGATAAACAATTTAAATATATTATATAGGGGCAGGTGATGACAACTTAATCTTCTACATCCTTTCTGTGTTTGATAAGTTAACGAAATGAGTTACAGTATAATTACTTTTGTTATACACTGACTATTTTTTTACATTCAAGATAGGTAATTAAAATTCACGAGCAATTATAGAAAAAAGACCAGTAATAAATTTGTTGAATTTTTATTTATATCTACGATGATATCATAATCTTAATCTTAATACTATTATAAAGGCGAAAGTTTGTAAGGATGTATGGATGTATGGATGTATGGATGCTTGTTACTCTTTCACGTAAAAGCTACTGAACCGATTACAATGAAATTTAGCACACATATAGAGGGTAACTTGGATTAACACATAGGATAGGTTTTATCCCGGAAATCCCACGGGAACGGGAACTATGCGGGTTTTCCTTTGAAAACGCGGGCGAAGCCGCGGGCGGAAATCTAGTATGTATAATGTCGACGAATATATACATGTATCCTTGTATACATATATGTAACTTGAAAAAAACTGTGTCAACATTTTTCGTATGTATTTCAGCTCTGATGCAGTTTCTGTATCTAAATCCTTTAGATACATAAACTTAAACTTGTCATAGTGTTAATCTGATTGTCAAATATTTTCCTCATATTATATCAAAATGATAATAGCGAAATATTGTGGAAATATGTTTTAAAAATGCACCAATTGATAGGATATCTATATGAACGTTGCACCTTTGCTGCGCGTATAGGTACCTACGTAGGTATCAACTAAGATTCAATTTGGTTATCTGCCATTGAGCTGGCAGCGAGACGTAATGATTATATAGCAAGGATTGCTCTCAATCCTACAGTGTGTCTGCGGAATGAGTTGCACCGATACAACACCGAAGTAATATTTGAACGTGCAGTGCGCGTTCGTTAGGTGTGCGTATTGCACGCTTCCTTGCCAGCCTTCAGAATACCGTCACTGCATTTTGAACAAATCTAAACTAGTATTCGTAGCAATGCACTCAATATAATTTATAAAATAAGTGTGATATTTAAAGTGATATTTTATACAGAAATTAATTATTTATCGTCAAAGTGTTATTATTTAAAATGATTAAGTTTATTTTATTTGTTGCTGTTTTAAACAATATTTGGTAAGTTATCACGTATTTAACGAGCTATTAAGAACACAATGTTGTTTCTGCAACTAATTAAAAACCATCGAGATATATTACTAGAGGGGTTATTCCAAACAAAAACATTGCGCGCGGCCGATGTGGTGGGGTACGTGTGGAACGAGCGAGGCGTGGCTTCAAGTTCAAAGATTAAGCAATGCGTGCAGATGCGACACATTGTGCAATCTGTTTACTCGGTACTATCTGGTGGTACTGATACTAGGGAATTAATAAAACGAGGATTTTATATTAAACTATGTATTTTAATTTCCTTTAAATAATATCAATTTATTAAGCTTTTGTCGTTTTGTGTAGTAATCAATAGTTTTATCAGTTTTTGCTTCATGATGTAATTTAAATGGATATGATGATTCAATGTTGATGGCGTTTACGTATAAGAAACTCACATTTTGAAAAATCTCACGCGAGATTCGAGGATGGGGGAGGGGTTGAATAAATTCTCACGACATCTCACCAGGGGGGGAGGGAGGTGCAGAAAATTTTAAAAAACACCTCACGTAATTTATGGACGCCCCCTTACTCGATCACAATTTTTGTAACTTTACTATAAACGGAACTACATTTAAAAATATACTTTATTTATTGAGTTATAAGGTTGCTTCCATTCTGTTTATTAACATTCTCAAAAACATCAATCGCTGCAGAGGTGGCTTGCGACAAAGGCGGCTTGTGTCAAAGGCCTCGGCGATATCATTTAAGAACATAATATTATGTACTTTAGGCAAACTTGTTATAAGATCTATTTTACTTTCTTATTAGTCCATTTGACAAGGATATTGGGTAAGATACCTATTGGAATAATTGTATTATTATGTATGTACTTATTAAATCCGCGAATAAAAAAAATTTTTAGTTGTGAATATAGAAATTGGGTCGCATTTTTTTAATCCGCGAATAGTGAAAACACGAATAAAGGAAGCGCGATTATGAACTTTTACTGTATTAGTTTCTGTGAATGTTGTGTTTATTTGTAATTGTTGTGCATAATAATTTATAAATCCTATTGGAACAACTATTGATTAGGCTTTTTTTAATAAATAAAAATAGGTAAATAAATAAATATTACTTAATATAACCTACCGTTTTACTTTGCGTAGTCGGGTAAAAGTATAAATATTTAGGTACTACACCACGGTAATCTTTCCTAGTAGATATTGTATATACATAGTTAAAAAAATCCAGTTACATTTTTTTAACAGACTCATCGATAGTGTCACGTCTGTGCTGTTAGTCTATGAAAAATGGCGCGAAACGCAGAACGCGTGGTGATTTTTCGCAAAATGATAACAATATTAGTAAAATGCATGACTTACTCATAATAAGGAAACTTACTGGTGAAAAGTCACTCCTCGGGCTTTGTTTGTATTATGGGAACTGTTAAAACAATATCTAAGCAAACACGAAGGCATTTTGAACAGAGCAATAACACGTGTTGACGCGGCAAGCGGGGGGCACAGTCCGACACAGACTAAAGAGACTTGTGATTCTTACCTCTAGCTCGTGTTAAAGAGAGTGTAGTAGCGATCGCCTCTCTAGTACGTAGTACATTCTATCTCGATGTTAAAAACTGAATTATTAATGAATTGCCTCGCATTTCTTGTATGTTTCAAATTTTAATACCAACTAGGTATCATCAGGTAAAACATTTGAGAATATAAGATATTTAAAGATATTTATACATGCCAGTAAAACTTGAGATAAGTTTATAGGATAATATTATCTTAGAGATATACAAATATTTGGTAACATTTATTTCAAAACTAAAGATGAAAAAATATCTACAATAATGTATTACAATGTAGATAAAAAATTCAACAAAGTTTTACCTTATAGCTATAATTAGTAAGTATAACTAGTTAATTGTTACCTACTACATATTGGCAACATAATAACAACAAGTACCTTACATAATATTAGGTTTAATCGGTTTTAGTATTAATTATATGCATTTCTTTCTATTGAACAATACGAGCAGCAGACATGGTTTACTAGTATTACAAAGCTGAAGAGTTTGTTTGTTTGTACGCGCTAATCTCAGGAACTACTAGTCCGATTTGAAAAATTCTTTCGGTGTTAGATAGCCCATTTATCGAGAAAGGCTATAGGCTATATATCATCACGCTAAGACCAACAGGAGCGGAGCAATGCGGGTGAAACCGCGCGGCATAGTTCTTTATACATATTACTTATGCATCTGTATTTCAATGTAAATTGTAAATATCGTTAACAATTTTTCTTTGCGCCTGAAAATAAGAATTTTAGGTATACACAGCCAGTTTGCCTAGGAAAACCTGAAGTTCAAATTGTTTATTTTGTAATAACGGCACAAATTACATTACAATTATACTATAATTGCAGGTTTATAGAATCACGCACTTAAATGTTATTGTGTAATAGCTGTACCACGGGCAAAAGCAAGAATTGCTATATTCTATGTGTTGGTCTGATAGCTGATAGTTACAGCACTGCCAAGTACCATCAAAATACGTTCAGTCGTTTTGGCGTGAAAGAGTAACAAACTTCCATTCATGTCATTCATGTCAGTCATGCCATTCAAATGAAACTATTGCATTGATGTTAAACGTAGGTATTCAATATTTTGATACATTAATAGATAGGATATGTTTCAAATCAAATATATAGTCTAAGGGCTGATTTTTCAATCCTCGGTTAACACTTATTCGTCGAATAACGTATTTAACTACACAACATTTCAAAATGTTCCTATTCTTATTGCATGCAATTGACAGTTTACAAGAGACATTTTAATATTATCGTGTAATACTTTATTGGACGGGTAAGTTTTAACCAGGGGTTGAAAAATCGGCCCTAAATATTAAATATTACTGGAGAAATTAATTATAAAATATGATATAGGTAGATAAAACGTTCTGAAGTCCTTGCAAATAGGTCATCATTTTACTATAATATGGGACAAGTAATTTTTTACCTATTCAAATTAGCTAGGGAAAGGGAACTACATAAATCGACGAATACGGAGGGGGACCTAATTTAAATAGAGGCTGAAGTAGAACAAATCTGAGTTTAAGCTAGAAGTCAGTGACCTTTTAATTTTAATAATAGTTATGTACTATCTATGTTTATCTAGTGAATTCATTGTTATATAGGTAGTAGTATTATATAGTTTTAAAAAAATAAGTTTTAACAAAGGACGGTCACAATTGATCAAATATGATTTTCGTCACACCCTTGAATCGAAGGCTATATACGTGTTAACTAATACAAAATAATAATTTATAAGTCAGTAAACTATTAAAAAAAATGTTAGTATTACATAAACTTTGAAATCTATAATTTTGACTGTGCATTGAAAAATAATTTGGAAAATCCAAAAGTGCACGCCTCATAATTTTTTTTTTATAAATATTTATTAATTATTATTTTTGTTTATTTAATAACAATTAAACCACATCGAATCAGACCCTGAAAAATGAAAGGGTTCTATTCCTGAGCATACTCAAGCGTAAGAGAAAAAAAAAGACTCGATTAGTAAATTATTTCGGTCGCTATCGTGTTAACAAGAAAAAGGATCCGCACATACAGACACACGGACGTCCAAGACAGAACTTTTTTAAACTGTTTTTTAACTAGTTTAAATAACAAAAATGACATCAAAAATATCATGAACGTTAAAAATAGTGTTTTTTCTTAATATGTGTGTGTATGTATTATCTTACAAGTGCAATGTATGATACATAAAGACATTTTAAGTTTGAAAAATCAGATGTTTTGCGCGAAGTGACAGTAGTACCCACCTCAACGCTTCGCTTATGAGGCGTGCAATTTTGCGTGTGTTGAGTCTTGGGAAATATTAGTGTTTTATAGGTATAGATAAAGAATAATTACCACCACAGAATACATAAAACTACACCGTTTGCTAAAACAAAATATAGGGTCATTGCGCCTGTTCGCGTCCACTTAGTGCTGTTGGAAAGTTTGAAGGAGAAAATAAAAATGTTCCAGAACTAATTTCAACGCAAAATTTATGTAACGTGTTCATTACATAGTCTATTTTAAGATTTACTTTCAATTGTGTTGGAAATATCATGTGGTTTTTATTTATCTAGACAAATAGCAGAATTAGGCGTTTTACCCAGTTCGCGTCCAAAAATTCCAGTTTGCGTCCACCCGTGGACCAGTTCGCGTCCACCAGCTTAGAAAAAGAATTAAGAGTGTATTGGGTGATATTTTATCAGATAAATGCAAATAAAAATTAGATTTTAATAAATTATTTATTTACGAATATAGTTATTTAATAAAAACCGGCCAAATGCGAGTGGGACTCGCACACCGAGGGTTCTTGTATAAACTGTTTTTTTTCATATGTTTTAACTGTAAATGATTATTTTTTCAATGTTTCCCTTATTTGTGCTATAAGACGTTGCTTCGTACCAAACTTCAAGTGTCTGTGTTCACGTAAAGTACCCTGTAGGTTTTGATTCCCTTGCGAATGTCGAAATTTGCGAAAATTTGCAGCATAAACGGCTGTATCTTCTGATTGCTTTGGCTTATAAGTTTGATTTTTTCACTGCTTTAAGGGACCGTAGACTTGAGTATTCAATATAAATTTCAGCTTTATATCTCAACGCGTTACTGAGAAAAAGGGTTTTGACAGAAAGACAGACCGGCAGACGGACATACAGACGAACGGATATCAAAGTGATCCTACAAGGATTCCGGTTTTTCCTTTTGAGGTTCGGAACCCTAAAATCAACATTATTATTAATATAATTCACTGTAAGGAAACTGGAAAAACTTATTTATATTTATCTTCTCATCATTAATAGAACTAAAAATTAACAAAAAACAAAGTTACGTTATGTAAATAAATAATAATCTGCAGTTCTATTAAGATTACCTACCTACCCTTTTTTTAGTTTCTAATGAATTAAATTTCTTTTTTGTTTATATTATTTTCTTAACCACAGACTTATTGATTCTCATTCTCAAAGATACTAGTCTCATTCTTAGAAAACCCATTTTAAAATGAAAAAAATTGCATAAAAATTTGCTAATTTGAATGAAAATTTAAATTATCAACTTGTGGTCTTAGTCAAAAATTTACAATCTAGTTTAAATTACATATTTTAACAAACAATTCATTGCTACTTAGTGAAAAACAATGTGGACGCAATATGTTCTATTGTTATGCACTATAGGTATAGTTTGCGCCCACCGTGGACGCAAAATGGAAGTTGTACAAATTCGGTGTAGTAATTCGCGTCCACCTTATTTTAGCTATTAATTGTAAAAGAAATAAGCTGATTTATAATCCATACTATTCCATGTTTTGTTAGCAAAGTAAAGAAACAGTTACATATTCAAAAATTCACATTTAATAATAAGATACTTACCGTCAAACGCGACGCTGCGCACTATTTTTTTCGCAAAATCCCGCGCGTTTTAGCTCTCTCGTTTAATAACCAAAATTAAATATTTTTTTTAAATAGGATAGGCGGTGCGCAGGCATATTTTGAATATGTGTGCATGTCTCTTATACATTGAGGTATTATCGGAAATTTTTCTTATTACAATTTTACTAAAAGTATACTTATTTTTGTGAATTTTCTAAAAGATATCCGCAAAATGGACGCGAATAGGCATGTGGACGCGAACAGGCGCAATGACCCTACCTATGTAGTAGATTCCCAAACAGTTATATTACTTTAAATTCAATGCACCTGAAATTGTATGCGAAATATTATTTGAATATCATTTAAGTGCCAACAAACGTTATCTTATAAGGATTAAACAGTATTTAGCGACTTGTTTTATGTTGCATTGTTTATTATATTTTTATTGCAAGTCTCTTTATAGCAAAGCCATTGCTTGTTACTAAAACGTTTTAATGCAAGTTCAATTGACTGTATAATGCTTTAATTATACGAAACACAATAAAATGTAGAGCAATAGAGATAAAAGTAAAAATGCAATAATTATAAAAACGCAGTTAATTTATTCGTGTGTCAATGGCAAAAGGTTTTAAATTGATCACGAGAGCAAGGTGCAATAAAGTTTATAGCAACTAAGGCCACTGTTGAGCAAGCAACTTTTATCCTTATCATGTTTTAATAGAAAGCCGTTATTTATTTGCGTGTGTTTGTATTACGTTAACCTTATGGTCTGTGAGTTTGCTTTTCCGTAAATGTTCAGGTGACAGTCGAAGGATTTCCCTATGAATGTTACTTATAACACGATCTGTTATATTTAGCCTTAAATTATCTATGCTATCATTTGATCATACGATGGTATCGTAAATGATAATCTCCGTTTAAATTGTGCTTTTGCAATTACTTCGATAATAAAGGTACTAAGGAAACACAAAACATATTTACTCTCATTTATATTCACGTATTTTCAATATTACGTATTTTCACGTATTTTCAATATTATTATTATTTTCAATATTTTTTTATATTGATTTGAATATACAATAATGTTATTTCAGACTTCAGTATGTCTTGGATACCTGGTTGATACTTATAGAAATTTTTGACTCCCATATAAGCTCTAATATTCATGATTTTCATTATGAATAACGAACAATTAGTATTTACACATGAAGTAATTTTTTAGATTCGCTTGTATCAATATTCTTTTAAAAACGCGAAAACAATTCGAGGACATGATGACACTGTCGTTATCTTTCAAATAAAAAAATGAACATTTTTTAATGAAAAGTTGTTTTTATAGAATTCATTAATATGGTTGGAAATTTTATGGTAATGGTTGAATATCTTCAAAGCAAATAACAATTTAAAGCTTGTTATTTAATAGAACTTTTACCTAAATAAACTTAAAACCAATTACGCAACGGATTTTGATGCGTTTTTTTAATAAATAGAGTGATCCGAGAGGAAGGTTTCAGTTCATTATCACAGTATTACAATATAAAATTTGATATTATTCATTTGGTTTTAGACAAAGCGGGCGAAGCCGAGGGCGGAAAGCTAGTAATATATTATAAATAAATTAATTGCAAAGTGTGCATAAATTGTTAAATATTTATCACTACATAGTATAAAACAAAGTCGCTTTCCCTGTCCCTATGTCCCTATGTCCCTATGTCCCTTTGTACGCTTAAATCTTTGAAACTACTCAACGGATTTTGATGCGGTTTTTTTTAATAGATAGAGTGATTCAAGAGGAAGGTTTATATGTATAATAAGATCCATTAAGTAGTGGAGAAGTACTGTTATTTTTGAGGTTTCTAATGTGATGTCGTAAAAAATTACATTTATTCCGCTTACATTGCAAACGCAGGCTGAACCCTACGAGTTTTATCAAAATAATGTACTAAGTATTATACACATTGAAAAGGTCTACAGAAAAGTCCGCGATGGTATATGTCTATCTCTTATGGATAACCCACAATAACTTTTTTTTGTCATTTACTTTTTACGACAAATAATGGCTAATTTTCGAAGCGATTTTAACCAATACAGCATTAATCCTTAACCAATTAAATACCATGGATACATTGTTCATTTAATATAGATCTATATGGCCCTTTACACCGTATGATTTAAGTGAATATTTTCGAAGATATTACAGATTTAAAAATTGCAGGACGTAGCGTTTGCGGCCGCCCGGCTATGTATTTTATACCCGGCCGTGCGATGCCGGAGGCCGGAGCGGGCCGCTATATTTTTATACCTATACATTTATACAACGTTCACAATTTTTCTGTAGTGTATTAATATCAGCATTGCACCCGTGCGAAGCCGGGGCGGGTCGCTAGTATACTTATAAAAGAAGTAGTGTTATTTAACTTATTACTCAAGAACGGCTGCACGGATTTAAATAAAAAAAAATTGTTAGTTTGATTTATCCTTGTTTGGATTAGGATAATATATATTTTTTAAATATTAAGTACCTAATCTACCTAGGTGGAACAGGCGAGCCGAAAGTTTCAAATTAAATTGAATTGTAAATACGTGTCAAATGTGAATAAAAAATAAGCAGGTATGACAATTTTTTATTTACATGCTAACATACATGTTAAAACTCGTAAGTCAAGGACATAAACATTAAACAATATGAGACCGTGAAATGTCTATGTCAAGAATTCAATAGTTAATTGATATCCTCATCATTGTAGGACATATTTTTTTCTTGCATGCCTTATTTATGTTATGTGTTTATAAAAAATGTATTGTATATGTATGTAAAGATATAAACATATAAAGTACTAGCGGTCCGCCCCGACTATCCTATCTCTCAAGTTGGATCGAACTACACATGGTGTGCGAATTTTATTATAATCGGTTAAGTGGTTTAGGAGTCCATTGAGGACAAACATTGTGACACGAGATTTATATATATTATAAGATAAACAAAATATAATGAAAAAGTGAATTTAAAATTTAAATGACGTGATAATAATAATTGTTGTATAAAAATAAAGCTTTTGTTATTTCTTATTTGACGTTGTTAATTCTTTTCTGCTGTGGAATTATACAGGATAAAGTTAATTAACCAAAAAAACATTTTGTAATTTATGATTATTACATTCAACAGCTTGAAAATCTGTTGTACTATAATATTATTATATATCTACCTATAATATCTTAAATGTATTATTTATTAGTACATAGCAAATCTTTTGTTTCATTTATTGAAGTTTTCATATAAAAATAAATTATTGAAACTCACAAAATTTGTATATACAAATTTAGATTTTGATATCCAAGTAAAATTTTTACGAGTAAAAAAATTTAAAATTCAAAAGTTAGTGGTGACGACTGACGACACTGAACATTGGTATTTAATTAAAAAATTTACATATTTACAAAATAAAATTAATTTTTATTCTTGTAATTTTTGCGATTTAATTTGCTTCCTTTTGTTTCAGTTATAGTGAGGCGGTAAATTTTTCGGGTGGACCGAAGTCAAACTATACTTTTCCGAAAAATTTCGTCTTTGGGGTTTCCACAGCTGCCATACAAATAGAGGGTGCTTGGGATGAGGATGGTAATTTTATTTATTTTATAACATCCTGTATTATATTGCTGTTGTATTTGGCATTTTTAATATATCTTTTTAGGGTTCCGTAGCCAAAATGGCAAAAACGGAACCCTTATAGTTTCGTCATGTCCGTCTGTCCGTCTGTCCGTCTGTCCGTCTGTCACAGCCGATTTACTCGGAAACTATAAGTACTACAGTGATGAAATTTGATGGGAATATGTGTTGTATGAACCGCTACAAAAATATGACACTAAATAGTAAAAAAAAGAATTGGGGGTGGGGCCCCCCATACATGTAACTGAGGGATGAAATTTTTTTTTTCGATGTACATACCCGTGTGGGGTATCAATGGAAAGGTCTTTTAAAATGATATAAAGTTTTCTAAAAAACATTTTTCTTAAAGTGAACGGTTTTTGAGATATCAGCTCTCAAAGTCGTAAAAAGTATGTCCCCCCCCCTCTATTTTTATAACTACGGGGTATAAAATTCTAAAAAAAATAGAGGTGATGCATGCTAATTAACTCTTTCAACGATTTTTGGTTTGATCAAAGTATCTCTTATAGTTTTTGAGATAGGTTGATTTAACTGTAATTTATTATATTTGCTGCTACGGAACCCTTTGTGCGCGAGCCCGACTCGCACTTGGCCGGTTTTATTTATTATAATCTAGAAGATAAATAAAGAAATCAACCAATTGCAATGGCTAGACCAATTTAGCTTTTTTGTTCTTCAAACTTTCGTGAAGGGTGAGAAACATAATTTCTTCGTATCACCACAGTATCACCCAAGTATCTGTAAATAACGGAATATATTTTTTGCGAATATATAAATGCAGGTGATACGAAGTTCATTTCGAATATAAATATTCATATTATGTCGGTGATAAAAAAATAACCTGTAAGTAATCCAGTAACCACAAATTATTCACATTAAGTAGTGATTGCAAAGGTTCCCGGGGGTTTTTCTTAAATGTCAACGTAAAAGAAACAAGTTTTACCCGCGACTTAGTTCGCTAAGTACTCAGGCATCTGAATAACGAACTAGATAGTAGTCTATCCTTGTAAAAATATGCGATATGTAAGAAAGGAAGGTAAAGGTATTCGGTTCACAATTGGTATTTTGCTTTTGCTATGACATAGATCTATTATGCAAATTAGTTCAGGCGAAATATTATTACAAATATGACGTGGATTAAGATCATAATACATTCTTAAAAATATAATATGTATTCAAATTAATAATTTAGAGTTCTTTGCATGGCATTTAAGTATGGACGTCATGCAGTGTGCTCTACTTGTGGCTCTACTAGTTCCTATACCGGATTTTATGCAACCACTATTATTCTTACCCTATTTTATTTGTTTGTTTAGGTAAGACTGAAAGTATATGGGACCATTTAGTCAAGACAAATCGAAGCTTTGTAAGAGATGGGTCCACTCCTGCGGTCGCTGCTGATTCCTACCACTTATACAAACGTGACGCAGAGATGATCCATGAACTGGGCGTTGACATTTATCGTTTCTCTATTTCTTGGCCCAGGATATTGCCCAACGGTCTAGCGAACGGTGTGAACAACCTCGGCATTCAGTATTACCGTAATCTTATAAATGAACTCGAGAAGTATAAAATTACCCCGATGGTAACGATATACCATTGGGATCTCCCGCAGAGGCTCCAAGATATCGGAGGGTGGACAAACGCACACATAGTCGATTATTACACGGACTACGCTAATGTTTTGTTTGAGAACTTCGCTGATAAGGTTAAATACTGGGTGACTTTCAATGAGCCGATGCAGACTTGTTTAGAAGGTTACGGTGGGACATACAGGGCACCAGCGATCAACAGACATGGCATTGCTGAGTATCTATGTACGCACAATCTTTTGAAAGCTCATGCCAGCGTATACCACTTGTTCAACAGACAGTACCGGCCTGTATACGGAGGTAAGAATTTATAAATAGATACATATCTGTATATTTTGTCGGGTAAAATATTTCCGCTTTATCTACAAACTGGTTTGACACCGCATGGCATGCAGTCATTGACAATGATAATAACAAACCAATAAAAATAGCAATAAGTAGACAATATATGACTTTATACATGACCCTGAATTTGGCAGACAGCAGACAAAATGTAATTTCAGATTGGGATATCTCTAAGCGAAATTAAGTTTTACATGTTTACCAAATTGGAAATTGTTTGTTGTTGATTTACCTACAGGTGATAATAAAGAAAATTTTATTTTATTCTTTAATTTTTTTTTATAAATCAAAAATAAAATTTCGGGAAGCTCTCACCGTGTTCCCAATTGTTTTATAAATCTGAAACTTTCAAATTTAGTTTATTATTGGATTCTGAAAAGGTGATATCAGTTAGTTTTTTCATTTCGGCTTGGAATATTCTGGGACGTGTATCTACCAGAAAAATTAATTTTTAGTGGAAAAAGGAAAACTCATATTTTCGTCTTTAAAAAATCTAAAGGTGATATTTTTTTAATTTTAAATTTGTCAGTTGGATCATAAGATATCCTAATTTTTAAATTTTGATGCTGGATATCAAAGTGAAAATTAATCAAAATAAAAATCTAAAAAATGTCATGTCTTCATTTTTAGTAAATCTACAGATGATGTATCTCGGATTTTATATATTCTTGTTTATTTGTTGTATATCCTCATCTTTCGATTTTTTATCCGAAATGGAATATCAGGCATGGATAAAAATGCTTTTTTTTATTAAATAAAAAATAACATATTATCAAGGCAATGCAACTGTTAATATTCAGCCCATAATAAGAGAAAATTATGGAATAAAATATTTTCATAGCCCGGTCAAATGCAATAACAATAATTCCTACAGAGCTTAATTTTGGTAGGGGTGTACCAAAACAAATAAAGTTTTGAAAGTACAAGTTTTAAGATCCCATGTGTGCAACAAAAGTTATTCGGGATCAAAGGAAAAATGGACAGGACGGTAAATTTATAAAAAAATACCTAGGTCTAATTTGACCGGGCTATGATATAAACACTGAAAATATTTTATTCCATAATTTTCTCTTATTATGGGCTGAATATTAACAGTTGCATTGCCTTGATAATATGTTATTTTTTATTTAATAAAAAAAAGAATTTTTATCCATGCATTCCATTTCGGATAAAAAATCGAAAGATGAGGATATACAACAAATAAACAAGAATATATAAAATCCGAGATACATCATCTGTAGATTTACTAAAAATGAAGACATGACATTTTTTAGATTTTTATTTTGATTAATTTTCACTTTGATATCCAGCATCAAAATTTAAAAATTAGGATATCTTAGGATCCGACTGACAAATTTAAAATTAAAAAAATATCACCTTTAGATTTTTTAAAGACGAAAATATGAGTTTTCTTTTTTCCACTAAAAATTAATTTTTCTGGTAGATACACGTCCCAGAATATTCCAAGCCGAAATGAAAAAACTAACCGATATCACCTTTTCAGAATCCAATAATAAACTAAATTTGAAAGTTTCAGATTTATAAAACATTTGGGAACACGGTGAGAGCATCCCAAAATTTTATTTTTTATTTAAAAAAAAATTTAAAGAATAAAATAAAATTTTCTTTATTATCACCTGTAGGTAAATCAACGACAAACAATTTCCAATTTGGTAAACATGTAAAACTTAATTTCGCTTATAGATATCCCAATCTGAAATTACATTTTGTCTGCTGTCTGCCAAATTCAGGGTCATCTTTATACAATGTTATTATATGGATCAATAATATCTTTATTTATATGTTTTAGGCAAGATTGGAATGTCCCTAGATTCTAACTGGGCTGAACCGAAAACGAATTCTACCAGTGATATTAAAGCGGCTGAATTATATCTGAGAACTCACGTAAGAATGTATTTTTCTATATATTCTATAATTTAAACAAGCTTTAGGTATAATGAATGTCTTGATAAAATTCAGTTGAGTACATTTTACGAAAAAATGGTCCATTATATTTATATCAATAACCTTTCATACAGTTGGGTTGGTACGCGCATCCAATATACTCGAGTGAAGGCAATTACCCTCCAGAATTAATTAAATTAGTAGACGAGAAGAGCCGACAACAAAATTATTCTCGCTCCCGGTTACCAAAATTCACACCTGAAGAAGTGGAATTTATAAAGGGAACAGCTGATTTCTTCGGACTCAATCATTATACAACATACCTATTGAGTATGGCGGATGAAGAAGTGGGACAAATCCCATCTCATGAGAATGACGTTGGTATAGTTCGAGTGCAAGACCCGAACTGGCCGTCAATGTCGTCATCAAGTTGGTTGAAGGTGAGGTTCACAAAATATATTATACTTTAATAAACTTACATATACGGATATTCTTTGAGGAATTTAATTAGGAACAATCAATTATGAGGCCGTATTCATAACTTAAAAAAAAACAGAAATGTTATCTACATTTGTTCAATGTACATTGCACAGCTCCAATTGTCACCTACTTGATTCCATATAAATTAAAACCTATAATTATTATTCATATTTTACTGCAATAGGATTGTGGGTAATTACATGTGTGGTGTCGCTAATAACTTTTTGCATAAATCTTTACTGCAATTATTCCTACTGTCCGGGCCTCGGGTAAACCACATCTGAATCATGCATGCTGAATAAGGGAAAATTGCGTAGAATTCACTTCAGATTAAAGGACATAATATAAATATTTTAGATTAAGCTTGTTATCCTACATATTTTTAATAATCTTTTTAATTTGATGTTTGCGCGTATATCATATATTTTTTATCAAACATTCGGCCGAAACATTGAGGTTTCTTGGAACAGGTAGTCGTTGTTTTTCTTTGTTACCAAAATATCTTATATTCAGTATCTACAATATAATAGCCTTAATTTATTATTAATGTCTGTTTCTGTAATAACATTATCAGATTGATTTAAGGAGAGAATTAGGTTTATAGGTTTTTATTGAGCAATAAAATGTATAGGAATTTGAAAGTAATTTTATAGTTCAATTAATATTGAAATTTCATATACTTTTCGATTCGATCGTTAATTATTTAACGTTTAATTGATATTTTTTTATCATATTGCAATACAAGGAAATTAGGCAATGCAATTATCCGATCGATTTAAAACTCTCATTCTCTATAACTTGATACTTATCATGCTCAAATTTATTTTTTGTTAGATTTAATGAAATTTAATAGCAGACCATATACGCGTTGCTATTGGCTACAACCAGATAATTTGACTACTTCAAAACTCAAAAGACCTTCACTTACAGGTCGTACCCTTCGGCTTCCGTCGTCTCCTAGCCTGGATAACTAAAACATATAACAACATCCCGATCATTGTCACTGAGAACGGTTACGCCGACTATAGCGGTACAGATGATAAGGCCCGAGTCACATACTACTGTCATTATTTGAATGCCCTGTTACATGCGATTCATGAAGACAAGAGTAACGTGCAAGGATACTTCGCTTGGAGTCTGATGGATAACTGGGAGTGGGATGATGGTTTTGTGTGAGTATTTAATAGTATAATGTTCTTTTTATTGGGTGTAATATGGAAGAGCGCGGAAGGGCATGGTATCTCACGGTAGAACGTGATACTTCCTAACTACATTAGCGCCATTATTGATTATATTGTACAATGTACATATCATATTGTGGTACCTGTTATATATGTTGTGCTCTCAAATATTTAATTTTGTTATTAATTAACACGTTCGCTGCATTACGAGATCTATCAGATCCCTTGCAGGACTTTTGTTTTGTGCGTTGAATATGATCGTGTTTTTTCACTCCTTGCGGGAAGGTCTAACTTGTAAAGTTCTTTAAGTATGAGTAGGACAAATATACATATTTGCTTCCTACTAAAAGTTGAGTTCAATAACATTAAAAAATAAATTAGAGATGGATTAGGTCCCTAACGCACAGTACTGTAATTATATTCATTCCTTGCGTTAGGAGATATGTCGGTACTCGTGGAAACGTAGGCCTCGTAGACGCAAGAGAGGGAGGGTAGGCGGCGCGGGCGCTGCTTGATTCGGTTTAGTGTTGTCCTAGCATCGATGTGGGAGCTCGCTCGTTTTGGAAATAATACTTGCGTATCTAGGTGTTGCTTATTTTTTATAAACAATGAGAAACAGAGTTCTTTTAAAAGAAAAAAGTGTAAAAAATCTATTTATTTTGGTGAGATTTCTAACAAACTCAAGCTCAAACATTTATTTATTCAATTAGACTTCTTCAACAAGCACTTTTGAAACGCCATTACATATTTTTAACATTTACCACCGATTCGGAAAGCAGTATCTACGGAGAAGAACAAAAAATCAAAGCCGGATTATACTGCTGCATCGTCCAGTATAATAAAAATTTTGGAAAATGTTCGGAAAACAAATTGTTACCATATGCGCGCAATGCAAGCAATCAATTTGCTTACCATGTTTTAATGAAAAACACTTTGCATAATTAATTAAACTATTATATTTCAATCGACAACTGACATTCCCATCACTACTTACTACACATATTGAACTATCTTCGGTTGCGGTACGAGATGCAATAGATATCTAATTTTTTTTTGGTATTTGTAGTTTATTCAAATGTCATAACTGCGTGCGAACCTAGCAAAATATAAAACAATAGACTATCTTTCATCCACAAAAACTTCAAAGTATATGTCATTGTTTTCTGGAAGATATAAATTATTTTCAAAACTGTATCTTTAGGAGACTGATTAGGTCTCAAACGCACCAAAGGGTGGATAAGTTTCGAGATCTTTTAGGTCTCCAAAGCACCAGCTGAAAGTTCTTTGATAATGATGTCGCAGTGAACGTGTTAAGACATTCATAGATTTTAAATGTAACATAATATGTAGGTACTTACTTGTATTGTATGTTCTGTTAAATTATTATGACTCATGCGGCGTTACCTCGCTCTGAGGCGTTCCATGTAAGGCTTGAAGTGCAAGCGAGAGCGCGGAACGAGCGACAAAGAAACACAATCGGACGTTGTCACGTTCAACTATCGTCAGTAAACCGACTTTACAGACAACCAATTTTTTTTTAAAGATACGCGTCACATTTACAAATTTCTATATTTTTGTACTATAAAACAAAGCCCTTGGTTATAAGTTAGCATGTACTCACCGTGTCATCATTTTAGAATAGTTGAAAATCGTAGCATACATTTTCCGAATATTATAATAATTAGCATACTCTAGTCGAAGAATTTTAGGACATTTCAATAATGGTTTCGGGGGCATTTTCGGTGTTCTATTTTTTCTGACTTATGCTGAACTGAAATACTAGTTGAAAATTGTAAGCGTATTCAATTCCTAGGTACTTTATTACATTGAAGTTATACGAAATAAATAAAAAATAACTACATTGCATGTTCAGTTATAACTTATTAGCTTCATAGTTACATTTATTGTTGGAATGTCACGTAATACACAAACAACATTCCCTCAATTCAATATAGTCTTGCTTATTGTATCGAAATGCAAGTAATGACCGTTATTAGCTTATTATATTGAGTCAAGGAACTGTAATTCCAGTCTTAATATAATACATAAATTACATTTTAAATTGAAATTCCTCTATATAATTTGTTGGCGGAATTTGGTTTAACACTTTAATAATGTAGTGTAATATGATTGATTTTATAATATGCATAAAATTATTTTATAAATTTACAATGCCGTTCCACAGATATTTTACAGAAATTTATAACAAAAGGCCTTCCGCCTTCACTTTATGTATAACTAGGAAATATATATAAGTTTAGTTAATGTTATGTACAGATTTGTATTTTAATGTACTTAAACAAAATTTATATAATTATCAAAATGTAGTTCAGGAAAAAGTTCTAATAATAAAATGGAAAGTACTTAAAAAAAGCAAAGTCAAATTCTACGTTGTAATACAAAGTTTATTTGTATACAAACACAACAGCTATTGTAATAATACAATATACCTTAAAATAACATTATATTATTATTCGATACAATATAACGTCTAAAACGTATTACTATTTTTATCTGTATTGATTAGGCCAACTCAGACAGCCGAAAATAGGTCAGTTATCGATAAAGAGATAAATAAAACTCCGTGTCAGTCAAATCATGATATAATTTCACTCGTCATGTTTTTAAATGCATTTGCAGGTCCCGCTTCGGTCTTTACTTGGTTGACTTCAAGAGCCCGAATAAAACGAGGACGGCTAAGGATTCGGCGCGCCTCTACTCTAGCGTCGTCTCCACGAGAGGATTACCGCAAGACTACGACCCCGAAGACTACGTCGCCTTCTCTGGGGCGCCGACCCTCCTCATACCCACTGTCCTTCCTCTCATACCGCTCTACAGACTAATTATCTGAACGATTCTGTAGTTTTTATATTTTACGTATGTAAACTATAATAAAATTAAGTATTTAATATCTTATGTTTCGATTCAATTGATCCCTAATTTACGCTTATTCGAATTAATACTCGACAGTCATCAGCTTGCTAGCGTTGTCGCGAGCGACGTCTCTTCGTAACTGGGCTTGTATGCACGCGAAGGATTTCCCCTTGGTCTCGGGGAGGACGGCGAGCATGAAGAACAGGCCGAGTATGGAAAACGCGGAGAAGCCCCAGAATACTGTGTAAATACCGAAGGCATCATCCACTACCTGAAATTGAAAAAATACACATTTATAAATGCTACTATCAAGCTTATTTTTATAATTATTGCGGTTGATGAATATGCTGTATATGAATGAATTGTTATAAAAAATAAAAATTTCAATGGGACAGGGTCCAGGGATGAATCCAGGGATGATTATAAGAAAATATTCAAAAAGCTTAACGTATTGAAGGTATATTATATAACAAAAAAAAAAAATCATTTTAGTAATTATTTTGAACTAGCGACCCGCCCCGGCTTCGCACGGGTGCAATGCTGATACTAAATAATCTAAATATAAATACACTACAGAAAAACTGTGAACGTTGTATATAAAAACATAGCGGCCCGCTCCGGCTTCGCACGGGTCTAAAATAGAAAACAGATAGCCGGGCGGCCGGCCGGTACCGCCGCAAACGCCACGTCCCGCAATTTTTAAATCTGTAATATCTTCGAAAATATTCACTTAAATCATTCGGTGTAAAGGGCCATATAGATCTATATTAAATGAACAATGTGTTCAAGGTATTTAATTGGTTAAGAATTAATGCTGTATTGGTTGAAATCGCATCGAAAATTAGCCATTATTTGTCGTAAAAAGTAAATGACAAAAAAAAGTTATTGTGGGTTATGCATAAGAGATAGACATATACCATCGCGGACTTTTCTGTTGACCTTTTCAATGTGTATAATACTTAGTACATAATTTTGATAAAACTCGTAGGGTTCAGCCTGCGTTTGCAATGTAAGCGGAAAAAATGTAATTTTTTACGACATCATATTAGAAACCTCAAAAATAACAGTACTTCTCCACTATTTAATGGATATTATTATACATATAAACCTTCCTCTTGAATCACTCTATTTAATAAAAAAAACCGCATCAAAATCCGTTGCGTAGTTTCAAAGATTTAAGCGTACAAAGGGACATAGGGACATAGGGACAGGGAAAGCGACTTTGTTTTATACTATGTAGTGATTCTTATTTTATAACATTATTAGTTATGCAATTGGAGCAAATACGGTAATCAATCCATGATCCCTCAAATATAATATGCATGGTTATTTTCTATTGTAAAATTATTGTCGACTTTATTATATTATCTGATAGTTAAACGATCCCCTTATTATATATTTGTTAGGTACATTGGATAACTAATTTCTGAAATTATGGGCCAATCTGGTGTCAGTTAAACTCGATTAAAACAAACCGATTTCACCATTAAAACAAAGTTCACAAGACATGGATAATAGGGTATATAATTACCAAATAGAGACTAATCTTCTTCAAAACTACGTAAAAAATTAAAATTTAACGTTTATTCCATATGTACAGTATAACTTTATTTACCTAATATGTACAATTTAACTTGGTAGGCTTAGTTGGTAGGTTAATGACAACGATACTTGCAAATATCGTAAACAGCAAATAAGAAATGAATCAAAGGTTTTCCATTACTTTAGAAAAATACTGCAATGACGCGTTTTTAGTGATATTTAGAAACTAAAAAAAATAAACTAAGTAGACAATCCGTATGATCAAGGGCGTTTACCTAATTTATATGCTCACCAGTTGTTACGTTTATAATACAAAATTTCATATTATAATTAAAATGACACTAACAGACAACACTGACACTGACTGAACTTTAAACTCGTTTAAATATTATGTGCTATGCTAGCAAAAAATCATCTAAATTTAAATTGCAAGCGTTGATCTTTTTTAAACGCTTAAATTAATTTTATATGACTTTGATCGCGATAAAAATTATTGGTGAAATCAGCTCTAAGATAAGAAGCGTCAAATATAAAGAAATATTACCTGAAAGAGTTTCTGAACTGCGAACATGGATATGCCTGTGTAAATGTGAGCCACGCAGGAGGCGTACAATTTCACGTTAGTCGGGAACATTTCTCCGATGATCACGTAGGGCACCGTTGACAGCCCGATGGCATAGCACACGATGTAAATTAGAAGCGCCGTTATGGGCAGCCAATGGAGATGAGCGACTGACGTTTTATTGGTCAAATAGAAGTAGAAATATGTTCCGATTACGCCGTTCATCAACCCAACTCCTAACGCAGAAAGGAGTAAGAGCGGCTTTCTGCCAACACGGTCCACTAAGATCACTGATAGGCAACATGTTGCCACTTGTACACATCCCAGGTAAATGGATGCTTGGTATGGCTCTATATGACTTTCGGTAGCTTCAAATATACCCTGAGCGTAGGCAATAACCGCGGCACTGCCGCACAGTTGTTGAATGGTAAATACACCCAAGCTGATCCACAATGCTTTTCTGTAGGTGGCCTCGGAAAGCAAGTCGCCCCATGAGCCTCTATTTTTCATATCCTCTTGAACGTTGATTTCTATATTCTTTAATTCCAATCTGATATCTCCACTGCGAAGATTCTTAAGAGCACGTTCTGCTCTTTCACTACGTTCGAATTTCAAATAATAGTACGGCGATTCAGGCAGAAAGATGAAGGTAATTACGAAAGTAATGGGTAGGATCAAATTGATGGCAGCTAAAGTTCGCATCGTTACGAATGGCCCGATGCAGAACTGAGACAGTATTCCGACCTGAAATTGAAAAATTCTCATATAAGATAGGTATTTTGAAAGATTAAAAATGCTATTGAAATTTTATTCTACTTTTAAGATTTGCGTCGCTTTTATTAAGTGAATGAATCATCAAACACTTATTCATTAACTCTGGTAAACTCATAATAGTTACAGCGCCGCGGCCGGGCCGTGTGCACTGTAAATATAGCGTGAAATGGTTTTGTAACAAGTCTCAGACAAAACATCGAGATAAGTAGAATAACTTGACATAAGCGTAATATAAACGATTTAGGGCCGATTTTTCAATGCTTGGATAAAACTTATTCGTCGAATAATGTGTAAAACCACCATTTTAAAAACGTATTCTAATTGCCCGTTTTTGACAGTTTACGTGACATTTTAATATTATCGTGTAATACTTTATTGGACGGATAAGTTTTATCCAAGCATTGAAAAATCGGCCCTTAATATACTTCAATAATACAGATATATACAATTATTATAATGTTGTAAATTAATTCCCAACTGGCAACCCGAACCGAGTGGGTGTTTATAAAAATGAGCTGAACAGCGGATTTGACACACTTTCCGTTGGGCTCTCGGACGTAACGGTCGTTTTGGTTGTGCTTAGTTGTGTTAATAATTATTTTGAGTCGATTATTATTTTATTGTTGAAAAGTAGACATATAAAGTCATTTTGTAAGGAATAAAACTTTTCTAGGTTAAATTTAAAATCGTTAAGATCAGAATTGGGATTGCCACGCGTTTTAGACCGTTTGCCATCTAAATTTAGTGCTTATTAGTAGTTGTTCAGTTCAGTTGTTCAGTGTTGAAAGAACATTATCTCAACCGTAGCGAAATAACATCCGTTGCGTCCTGTGAGCGGGAGTCATTAAGTACCTTGGGGCTATTGATTAGTCATGGTCAGGTTAGGCCGAGTCGGGGAAGCAAAGTTGTTAAGAAAATAACTAGTTGCTATGATAATAACAGGTGCTACGGGACAGTTCTCAACATGCTACGTGTTGAAGGAGGCAACAAGGGTTCCCAGTGGTACGATGTGCTGTGCGCTGGCAATGGCACGTGCGCTGTACATCCACTGCGCCGCTGCAGTTGCTGACAACGGGCTTCCGGGCTGCTTGCAACCAATCTACGGCGCCGGGATGCCTGCGTGAACGAGGAACGACGGTAGCCACTCACCGCTGCTGTCGAAGACTTTGTGTTTGTGGTGCTATTGTTTATAGACCACTTAGAGAACATACATGGGTATGGGTCTCTGTTTTGAAAGTTTGTGGTGCTATTGTTTATAGACCACTAGAGAACGTACAAAAGGTATGGGTCTCTCTGTTTTGAAAGTTTGTGGTGCTATTGTTTATAGACCACTAGAGGACATACATGGCTATGGGTCTCTGTTTTGAAAGTTTGTGGTGCTATTGTTTATAGACCACTAGAGAACGTACAAAAGGTATGGGTCTCTCTGTTTTAAATTTTTGTGGTGCTAATGTGTTTAGGCCACTTAGAGAACATGCAAAATGTATGGGTCTCTGTTTTTTTACAGGTTGTCGCTTATGAGAGCACTTGGAGCCACTGTCGTTACGACGGTGTATTACATTTTGAGTTTTATCTATATTCGTGTTAAGTCTGAAGGTATCTAATTCTGTAATAAGTATTTGCTTTTTAATACACCTTGTCTATGGCCGCTTGAGTGCACGCTTGCGTCCATGGCACTGGTAATGGTAAAATAGAGATGAAGGTCATTTTTCGTTCCCCTGCATAACATATACGCTTCAGACTATAACGCGAAACTAGGTTGATTGCTAACAAGTTTCCTTTATGTTCCTGAGACAGTGCTAAGGCGATGTTGAGTAGATTTCAAGGGATGAAGCAAGCAGGTTGGATGGATCTGATGTTACTTGCTAGTGGTAGAAGTCATGCTGCGGTCGAGGACGCCGCACTGTCAGGAACGGCCGTGTTGTAAATTAATTCCCAACTGGCAACCCGAACCGAGTGGGTGTTTATAAAAATGAGCTGAACAGCGGATTTGACACACTTTCCGTTGGGCTCTCGGACGTAACGGTCGTTTTGGTTGTGCTTAGTTGTGTTAATAATTATTTTGAGTCGATTATTATTTTATTGTTGAAAAGTAGACATATAAAGTCATTTTGTAAGGAATAAAACTTTTCTAGGTTAAATTCAAAATCGTTAAGAATAATTTATTTACAAATAAGTCGGGAATAACTTCAAAGAATAAAGAAAAGTTTCGTTGGATATTTTAGCCCAACGTTCTTAAATATTGAGGTCACTTTGGTTTTTATAATACTTTAAATTCACACCTTTATCATTTCATCGTGTCTGTTATAAGACACCTGTGTAAACCAATTAAAGTGACGTTATTGAGACAGGTGTTTATGATATGAATTTATTGACGACTAGCTTTCCGCCCGCGGCTTCGCCCGCGTTTTCAAAGAAAAACCCGTTCCCGTAGGATTTCCGGGATAAAACCTATCCTATGTCCTTTCTCGGGTATCTAAATATCTCTATACCAAATTTCATGCAAATTGGTCCAGTAGTTAAGGCGTGATTGAGTAACAGACAGACAGACAGAGTTACTTTCGCATTTATAATATTAGTATGGATTACCTTATTCATTAAAGTGATGAGCGTTGAGAGGGCCCCTCGGACTTCACTGGTGGCGATCTCTCCCGTGTACATCGGCGCCACCGTGTACACGATGCCATAGCCCAGGCCGGAGAACATACGGGCCACGTAGAGCACGGCCACAGATTTAGCTACGATGACCAGCACCCAGCCGAGGATAAACGGTATTGCACCGAGGAGGAGTGCTGTTTTTCTTCCAAAACGGTCAGCGAAGTATGCTGATGGTATTGGAGTTAGTGCCGAGCAGAGTATCATGATGGACGCTATCCATGATCGCTCGTCTGATGTCGTCGGTATCAAGCTCGAAGCGGACTGTAGGTAGGATAGTGTTGGTGATGGCCAACCGTAGCAGGTTCCCGCAGTTGCGGTAATTAGCGTCGCTGAAATGAGAGAGACATAATATAAGTATTTGTGTCACGTAAATAATAACTAAGATTAGAGAGGTTGCTACAAGTAACGTCAATTGTCAACAGTTTTCCACGAACGGATTGATGTATTTATCTATGTAACTCGTGTTGAAAAACAAGCATGAAAATGTTTACCTAGATAAGGTGTCGGTTAACTTTCAGACAGATAAAGAACAAGCGTAGATACTTCATAAATTACGAAATGTACATTATTTATTTTCAAAGTTTACAAGCTATTTCGTGGATATCTACACGGATTAATGATATAAGTATCTATAAATGCGCTTAATAGATAAGAGCGTCATAAAATAGATTTAACTTCTAATTCAATTAAGTCGATTTTTGGACAGCATCTTTTACATTTGCGTAATTAAGTTGTCCAGTTATCGTGGCCGTCTTATCATACATTAGTGGAAACTTCTGAGAACAACGTTTTCCGATCTAATTTATCTACAATAAACACTCGGAAATAATAGTCACCAATAAAAGTATTACTTCTATCACTGAATACATTGTAATTAATCTTTTTACAGTCTCTTTTATCTGAAGTGATGAAAGTTATGTATGATAATTTTTCTTGACGCTTGTAAATAACAGCTGTCATATTATTGTTAATGTTACTTGACTTTGATAATTTTAAAGCATCTAAAAACACTGAAATGCATTAAATTTGCTGAACAAAGAAATAAAATGTGAACGCGGTACGTACATATTTATGTTGCTAAAGCGGTTTCAGGTCAATGATTACATTGCTTAATGGAAATAATGAATTAATTGTGCACGTAATGATTGCTAATTGTAGGCATTTATTTCATGTATAATATCGATTACGATTTCTACTGGATATGGTTAATATCGGTTGATTTAAATATCAATACTGCAATTTGAACAACTATCTCAAGCTGTACTTATTATTGACTTTATTAAATGTCACTTTTATTCTATTGACGACAGAGGTTATCTGGTATTAAATTACCGGACGCGGATAACAATTGTCGAGTAAGAGCAAATTAAATAATTTGAGAAGCTTTTGCCGTTGAGAGCGGAAACCAAGTCACTTTGTAAAGAAAGGGGTAGCGCTTCGTGTAATAGAATAATTCTATGAGAAACTGTTATTATACCATATCTCTCCATCTTTACGATTACTATTTTAAAAGTTAGAAGTAGCTTTTTGTTTTTAAAGATAACTTAAATAGTCTTGTAATTGGATGAGAATCTTTTCAACAAGCGTCATGTGGATATTATTAGGGTGTATGTAATACATATTTTCAGAATTTAATTTTCAGTTTGTCGTCAAACAATGTTGATACTAAAATGTTTATTTCATTTTTTGAAAGATCGTTACTGCATTTTAGGTTCGTTGGTCGTATTACACGCTAATATAAAGCAAATTTGGACGAAAGTTGTTTGAACGAAGCGTGTATAGAATGGGTAATGTGTACAGTGTAGTGCGTTTGTGGACAAAGAACGATTGCCAGTTGGCACAGCTTTCAGAATTTATGTTGTGGTGTAAACTTGGACAGCGTAACGATATTCCTGAATGCCCAGTTAAATCTTTCTCTTTTTATCTGTTTCTCATTAACTTTGAGGAACAATCAGTTACATACAAGTTAAATATTATCAGTGATCTATGTTGTACATCTAAATAATATTTTTCTTTTAAAATTTAATCTTGCGAAAAAAAAAATATTCAAAACTATACAACTTGGTGATAAATTGCTTCATTTTTATTTTGATTTTATGTAAAAATGATTTTGCAATTTGCTATTATCATTTTTATCTTGATCTAGATTTAATTACGCGAATTCAAATGTTGTGATGCACAATATTTATGTTTTTTTTTATCAATGACTCATCATCAAAAAAACAATTTTGATTTCTTATAAAACGTATTAAATTGATACCTACTGTACGGTTCTGACAAAATATTGTTATTATCGTCTTTTAAAACAAGGTTATTTCGATTAAAATAATTGAAAACAAAACGCGTCAAATGAAAACGGTAAATAAGTAACTAAATTATGTATTTATAATTATTCTTCCTTGTTAGAGGTGAATAAATGTTAATGCAAGAATGATTGTTCAGAAGTTTTGTTTAATTTTATAACACAAAGATAAGCGTTACATGTGGAAACTTCTCGAAGTCATATAATAACGTGCAAGATTAGCTTTTTTATCCTAAGTGGATCGCTGTGCAAATTGTTAAGGTGCTATGAATATTACGTTTTAAGTTACAGACGAAAATACTTAAGTATGTGTAATGTTTTAATGTTCATTCACGCCCACACTCGCATTTAAGTGTATTTTATACTGAATGTTATAATGTGTGTGTAAACTATAAATTATTATGGGTTTGTATCACAAGTCCGGGGGAGGTGCGGAGGGAGGGGCAGTCGCAATTCAATGCGATTGGCGCTTGCGATGACGCAAGCTATGCTAAAGTTCATTTTATAACGCGCAAAATGAAAATTAGTAATTATTTAAATTTGTCATGAATATTTTATCATATTTTTGTTATGTTTATGTATGTGGGGCAAAACTAAGAGCGGAATTTGAAGTCACAACTACAATTAACCATATTGGTTTGAAGCTACACGGCCGCAATTTTTATTTGATGGCTCTACATCAATAATTAATTTGTCTATGAAATCAAATCAGTGTTCCTGAGAGTTTCAAATCTAAACCGTAAAACAGACGTGATGTAACATATGTTATTTTATTGTGACCTCTGCCTAATGCATATCATTAATATCAGGTACCTACATTTTAAGCGTGCTACGCAAAAAACTTAAAATTAGTCATGGTTAGTCAACAAGGATATTGCACAAATATATACACTTATAAATATAATTGAATAAAAATTTACAAAGCCACAACTAACAACAACTAGTAATAAGAAATAGATGCGTGTTATTTCGAAATACACCTATGTTAACTTTCAGTTTTCCAACAAAGGTAACGGCGGAATTAATTAAACAGAAATGGAGCATTTTTATGACTATGGATGTGGTAGATCTAATTAGATAGATATATGAAGAGATACGTAATGTCCAAATATCTACTAGATGTCTATTTTTACATACAATAAGTATTAATTTAATGGCTACCGTTTACGTTTGACCTATTTTATTGGAACGACTCTACATTTTCAATATAACGAAAAATCTATTTTATTTATAGCTGGAATTTAGAAAGTAACTTATCAATTGGATTTCCTGATTAAATTGGTATCAATCTAATTGGAACATAGTATACGTTATTTTATAAATAGGAATGCACGTGACTACGGATCGTGGACTTATAAACTATGACCAGTGTTATTCTTGATCCGTGTCAACGATCTAGATGTTTTGTTCTTGTTTTCAGCCAAATAATCAAATCTTTTAATTATTATTTACATAGGTACCTATACAATAATTTTTATTTCCTGGTAGGAACCCAATAATTTCCGAAACTATGAATGAGTATTAAAATTTATTTTGGGTGGATCCAAAATTACCGGATGAATATTAAAATTTCTTTGCGTAGGTAGAATAAAATACCTAAATCAAATACACTAAAAGGTATTTATAACGAAAACCACATACGACTTTCACAAGTAACAAGATTTTCCTTATAAATCGCTTATTGATGTAACACGTGCCTTTCTATTCACATGCATGTTTTGTAGAAATTTGTGAGTTGGAAAAACATTATGACTGCCTACAGATATTAGTTTTAAATATTCTGTCGAAATTTTTTTACATTTCCATAGTCAGATCAGAGTCAGTCAGGTTAGATAATAGGTATCACTTATGAAACAATTAGCGATACAATAAATTTGTAATTAGTTGTACTTATTCAAAATTATTTAAGTATTAATACCTAATACTCTATACTCTATATTATTATGTTATTTCATTTCAGTACAAAGTTCTATGTAAATGGAAAATATAAAGTATTTTAATTTATTAGAATGTACTTAGTACATTATAAATTTTACACTTATTAATTTTTGATGAGCCTTAATCTATATGAACTCTAAAACAACGAAAACTAATAGATATGAGTTAATACAAATAAGAATCAGTGGAATAATAAATGCGGTGAAAGTACTATTTCTTAGAAACGCCAATGTTGAGACAAATAACTCCATTATCCATATTATTTTCTCAGAATTAAATCGCTGAAGCATTAATCGTTATTCTAGTGTTTATAAACAACGTTTCTAGATATTCCAACATAAAATGAATTCGCGGAGATTATTTACTAAGCAATCGTAAATTATCGGGATTATTTATAATTAGTTTCGATTAATCATAGACATATGAATAAGTTTGCAAGTTTGAAGATTTTTGAAAAGTTTGCCTTTTAGTTGAAAATCGATTTATTGATGAAAATTATTTGTGTTTTAATAGACACATAGACAAATATTATATTGTTACTATTAATAATTAAGGGGCTTGTACTTAATTATTAATATTAATACTTTAAATGTTGATAAATATTATTATTATTCATTGTAATTTTCAAAGCATAATGTGAAAAGCTGAGATAGTATAAAAGATTAACCATAACTATTTTTTCGAATGAATCACATCTTGATGTTAATAAAAGAAAGTTAAGAAAACAGTAATTTTGACATAAAAAGCCAAGCGAGAAATTGTCCAATTAATTTTATAGTGCAACTCGCCAATTACCGACAATGATCTAATTAGATTCGTGACCATGAATAAACTTACCGAAAAGATTTCCTCGTGTGAATATTGTTATAGAACAATGTATACCTAATAATAAATACATTATTACAATAGCTAATAAGCGGTACTGATTTTATAGCCCCGTGTCTAATATTGTATAACAACAATAACTTTGTTATTTACTCGCAAATTTTTATGGAAAATATAAAGGTTATATATTTTATTACAGTTATAAATATATTGACCTTTATTTTTTTGGATAAAATTGCAGCATTGAATGAATTTATTCCAGAGAGTATTACGTGGTTAATTTTGGAATGTTGAATGCATTGGTACATTTATGTGTACACGTAATTAAATAAATATAATAACAATATGTTGTATTAATTTGAGAGATGTAAAGTTGATAATCTTTATAATAATTAATACCTGGAATAATTCCATTGATATCTTGTCTAAGCCTTTAGACTGATTGTAACGATATTTTTTTTTATATTTTGCGTCTTAAATTAAGTAAAACAATGATTAATGTATTTATTTTAACATTTACTATATTCTTACATAGTTGTACCTATATTTTTTTTGTGAATTAAACTTCGTTAGTTAATTTTGTTTTGATTTAAATTGTTTATTTAAGTGGAAAACTTTGATTTAAAATCAACAATTCCACGAAAGTTTTAATCATAATTTTGTTATGACCGTTCAGTTTCGTTTGCGATTCTAGGAAATTAAAGCGGCCCAAATAGGAGCTGCAAATTATTTCTTAAGTGATTGCTTCCCGTTCAATTCTTTGATGAAGCAAATATACTATTTTAATGGGAATAGGGAATGTATGAGTTCTTTTTGTCACATCGGTCAATCAAATTGCCGATTTGCCTGTTGGTAAGAGATCATCATGAATATTTGCAGAAACGCCCTACGCGTTTCTTCAAGGGATTAATTATAAGAAAAGGGTTGTCGAGTAAAGGACTGGAAAGCCTGAAGAAAAAGAAACGGGGCTCCGCTATATATTTTAATATTCTTGATCGCTCTACCTAGAGCGTATGATGTATAAGTAATACATACATTCATGGTTAAGGAAATATTTTGTTTTACATGGCACAAAGTAATCTGCAAATTTTCTTAACACCTCAGCTGTAATATTTCAGTTAAATTCCGTTATTTTATGACATGTACAACTTGAAAATTCAAACTGCACTTTTTAGACAACATCTTTATTTGATCATAATATTATGTAATTGATGAAAACATAATTACAGTACAATCAGAAACCTACTTATTTGCATTCTTAGAATCTTGCATGTCATCTTGAATGTCATTATTTGTTCTGAGTTTGTGACTGTTGTTAAATATGTAATATTTTTAAATATTACATCTTAATATAATCAAATAAAAAATATTTGCAAATATTTGCGTAGTAATGCCTAAGCAAACTTAGATATAAAATATTGCGCGCTGAGGTAAAAAAGTAATAAAAGTCGACTCTACATTTATGGATTGGGCTTGTCAATAGCCAATCCCTATATAGGTTATGAATAGGCGGGTTTTACCATTTGAAGCATTTTATAATAAGCCACAAAATAATATTTAGAGTGCAGCCAGCATATACCTACCTGCGTGAAGCCTTTCCAGGAAATCCCTTTTTAGTCTATTATTTTAAATAGTTGGCATGTTTCGTGATCCGAATGTAGAAAAAAACCTATCGATGTTTACAAATACATTGATAAAAAATTATATGAAGATTTTAAACAACTTTTGTTTCGTGAGAATGAAGTTAATCAGTGACTTAGTTTTAAAATAGTGTATGGGTGTTAAATTTAGAAAAGCTTTCATCGAGACAGTATAATAAAATCTATAAACTGGTACCAATCACTCGTTTATAGGATTTTAGAAGTCGCGAAGACATCGTCACATGTTATTTTATGTTTTTTATAGGAATCTTGTATTTATTTTTTTTGTGTGAACATGTATTGAAATTAATTAGTATTCTTCATTGTGTGGTACGATGAATAAAGGTCATGGGATCATGCTGTGATAAGAGCAATGTGAAGCTAATAAGTTCATTTGACGTATGTGAGGAATGCGACACGTTTCATTAAAATGTCGAGAGTCTGCCGACACTGGTTAGCCTCACATACGTTCGCAAAAAACGTGACTGCGTATAATGCTGTGCTCAGCTTCTGTCTCTACCAGGAAAGCGTTACATGACCACTCTATTTATAAACTGAAAACTGAACAATACACATTGTAACTGTAAAGATTAGAGTTCGAACTGCAATGAGCAGTCGATGCCGACGAATTCCTGATAGGTTAGAAAACGAACTTACCACATAGCGCTGTTCCATATTCCTTCCAATGTGAACGAGTTTTTGCTGTCATTGCAATGTTATATACGTTTTACAAATCTATAAAATTTATTGTATCGATTGGAATGAGATTATCTTGAGCACTGGATTATTAAAATTAAAATTTTATAAAATATAATTCGACCCCATGGTAAAATATAAATAATAACAGAAGATACTAGCTAAATATCACAATATAATATATTCGATCTAAAATTTAATGTAGTTTTTAAAAGCAAACGTTATAACCGATTTGGCTTCATTTTGGAAGGTTTATGTGTTGTTGGTCTGCTGATTCATAATGCGAGAAAACGCGCAAAATATGTTAACGCGACGGCAGCGAGTGAATAACTGAACGAAGCACTGTCGGAGGCGAACGAACTGAACGGATCGCACACAGAGGAATGGAATGAGGTGGATCGGCGTAGGCGCACGCTTTTGCTCCGTGTTTATCGGTCGGTTTGGTTTGCCGGTGACTCGAGCGGTTCTAACTGATAACGAAAATGTTGATATCACATAAGTTTCTATCGGCACACGGAGCGCAGCGCGTCAGTAGCACGCTTTTTACCACACTGCAAGAGTCATCCCGCTTTCGATTATTCGCAAAGACAAATATATTTTTAGCCAATATAATCCAAAAATATCTCGGACACTAGAACGGACATGACGCTTACGAGACAATAGTATATTGGCATAATTACCGCTCTATGTGACAATGAAGAGTTTAGGACCTTGGTAGGCTTAAAATAATTAATGAAGCATTGATATCTTTAGTGGGCTTAATACATTTAAGTTGTTTGTATTATTTGGAGAACTATCTAATCAAAACTATGCGAGTCCAGCAGTCGCGTATCTATTTAAAGAAATGTAGAGCCATTTTATCATTTGAACATTTTGGTTTGCCTTTTCTAAGACGCGTATTCGTGTGACTATAAATGAAATAAGTACCTATAAGGAAATAAAATAAAAATTAACAAGTTGTAACATAGAAATAAAAAAAAAAGTTTTCTTGAATTATGCGTTTTCAATTCTACAATAAAAAAAAATTGAATTGCGCCGTAGAGACTCTATTACAATTTTATTTTTGTTAAAAAAAATGAAATTATTTCCATAGTAACTTTAAAAAAAAGTAAAATAGATAAAATAACATCACATGATTTGGTTTATAAAAGCAGGGTACCTTGAAATAATTAAGTGAAGCACCGTAACGATTATAAAGGAAAATTTTATAGAGTTATATAATTATAAGTACTATTTATTGCTTTATATATGACGTATTTCTTGTTTGCATTAGTTGAGATAAAAATAATTGCTTTTATCCACAACACTAAGGCACTCTTTACCTATCTTTAGTAATTGAGTTACCTACTAGGTATGATATTTGTTTTTTTTACATTGTTTACTTTTATGGGTATTAATTGCGATTATTTTTTAAAGAAAATAATTTCTTAGAGTTGCAAGTACAATATAATAAAAAAATCTGTAGGTAGCTATCATTAATGGTGATAGCTATATTTTGATAGCTTATATTTTGATATTTATATATCTGTCATAGTTCTAGGGTTGCAGTTATCTCTACATAGTTTAAAACAAAGTCGCTTTCTCTATACCTACCTATGTATGATTAAATCTTAAAAATTACGCAACGGATTTTGATGCGGTTTTTAATAAATAGAGTGATTCAAGAGGAACGTTTTATTATATAATTTATAGGTTTGAGACAAAGCCGGCGAAGCCGCGGGCGGAAAGCTGGTTAATTATATAAATAAATATTAATTTAGAAACTTATTTATGTGTTTATTTATTCACAGATGAAAATTTTGAATTAAGGTTTGTCTTACAATTAAATATTTAAACAAGATTAGCAAAATGTAAGTTTTGTTCTGTGGGTCGCGGGCTTTGTTATGATAGCAATTGTTGTTTATTTACAACTAGCTTTCCGCCCGCGGCTTCGCCTGCTTTGTATAAAACATAATAAATTATATATTCAAACCTTCCTCTTGAATCACTCTATCTATTAAAAAAAACCACATCAAAATCCGTTGCGTAGTTTTAAAGATTTAAGCATACATAGGGACATAGAGACACAGAAAGTGACTTTGTTTTATACTATGTAGTGATGATGAAGGGAAAATATAAATGTATAGTGGAGTAAGTTTTTTTAAGCACAGTTTATGGTTCATTTTTCTATTAAATTATTAATTAAACATAAATTTTTACTAATTTTTTAAGAAAATGTTTATTTAACCAATTTTAGGGGGAAGTGCAAAACCGTAAAAGATTTTTTAAAAAGTATTAATCACTTTACACGATTTTATAGTTAAGTATATATTAAAAGCAAACTCTTGAAAAATATTGCGATATATAGCGACAATTTTTTCAATCATATTTTTGGGGTTTTTTATAAAAAAATTGCACTAAAACTAAGTAACACTATAAATATCACGTCACATTTTTCCACTTCTCATTTATTTTTTCCTTATGTGCAATTCCACCATGAGCTAACTACATAATGACTATTTATTAATGTATTTTATAATAATACCTTCAAGATAATACCTTTGTCTTTATTTTGTTTTGATAACACGTCTGGGCAATAAAGATTTAGTGTAAAGTGAAGTCCTATCTTGGTGTGTCGTAAAAAGAAAATTTATTTTATAGTGTTGAGTCGTATATGTGGATACAGTGACTTGTGAAAGCGGCAGTTTTGTTGAGAGACAATTATTGTTCAATAAAAAATAAAAATAAAAATTCTTTTAATTTTTTTTAACAAAAGTTTGTTATTATTTTTACTATTCGGTAAGTTTCAGATTGTAAGCTCTATAAATATAATCTATGACTTTTTTAAAAACAGTTTTAAAAAGGGTAAAAATTATAAATAGACCAGACTCTCAGTGGAGTTTCGTTTGCAAAAATAGCGGACCTAAATCTGACTTCTGATATATATTGTATAGATCCCAGACATCCTATAGACAGATGTTGCCAACTAGTTTTGTGGTCCCCCTCTCCCCACCCCGGTAATTAAATATGGCATACAAAGAAAAAAATAAAAATTTCCAAAACATGCCGTGTGGGGTATCAAATGAAAGAGCTTATTGAGTAGATCACGAATATATAGCATACTATAACATTTCTTACACTTTCTCTAAGATTTTTTAGAAAATTTACGAAAATGCTCCATTTTTGAGTTAACTTTAAACCACTATAGATTGAAAACTCATGAATATATTTTTTAAATTATTATTTTAAATAATTAACAATAGTCCATTGTTTACGATTCAATTAACTATTCTTTAGTCACATTAATCGTTACATTACATTAATGTGACTAAAGAATGGACTAAAGTAACTTATTAGGAATCTTCTCAATAAATACTTACAGCACAGACTTATAATAATATACTACGCATACAACTTACAGGAATATAACGAAAGCTCCAATATTAATTTTAACTTTATTTTTATTGATAACTTTAAATGCTTTCAAATCGGCCACTACATTAGTATAAGACAGATAACTTAAGTATGTACCGTTTTCTGGAAAACTAAAATAATACCAAAATATAAGGGGCGAGGTCGCGGGCAATAGCCTGTATAGTTTGTTAATAAACGGATAATGCAATTGTGCACAATGACAAATGCTTGTTAGCTTCTAATATCCATAACTGTATGGATAATGAGATAAGAGCGTGTTCAATCAAATCGTCAATTATAATTATAAAAATTGCTATTATATCATTAATGGTTCTATTGTTATTTACTATAATATTATATGTAATATGCTTTTACTCGGCCCGGCTCCACTCAGTAGACATTTTTTGTATATTTTACAAATTTCCATGTATGTCCTATTCCAAGTTAAAGAATCTGAAGAGATAAGAATAATTTAAACGAATAATTTAACACGACTTTCTATATAGTCTTTCTATATTTGTAGAAGAAGTCTTTTAAGTTTGGCAGTAAAAAAGAATATTCGTACTTGTCTTTACAAAAATCAATTAGTGAAACAGAGAACACCTGTCCTTTAGCCCACATTTTATTATAATATCGTGTAAATTATGATAATGAATTATAAATTAATGAGAGGATTAACGTCATAATAACATCCGCTCATTAGCATAAAAGCTCAGATAGGAAAGCTTTGCTTTGACATATTACGTATTATAATAATAGTTGATCTATCAAATTTTGCAGTAAACTGTAAGTTACTTATAGAAGTGAACTTTGCTTATGATATTAGTTATTAAGTGATAGTTCAATTTTTTAACTTACGGGTATTATTTAACGTTTTTTGACTGACCGGATGGCGTAGTTGGTAGTGACCCAGCCTTCCAAGCCAGAGGTCGTGGGTTCGATTCCCACCCAGGGCAAACATTTGTGTGATGAACATCGATGTTTGCTGTGATGTTTGTCTGGGTGTTAATTATCTATACTTAGTCTATATCTATAAGTATTCATTTAAAATTATATAAGTATGTTTATCAACCATTTGGTTTCCATAACACAAACGAAAGCTCAGTATGGGATCAGATAGTCGTACCGTGTGTCAAAAATGTCCTGAAATATTTAAAAACATTTAAGAAAAAGCATTTAATTACTGTATTTTATACTATGGCGACACTTCAAACGGATCTATGCGTATCTTATGTGGCTTAATGATTGCTTTTTATTTTCGTAACAATAAAATAGGTTAAGCGTTATCAACATCAGAGCTCTACATGTGGCTTTAGTTACAAAATCGATGAACCAATGTGCATTTTTTGGCACGAGCTTTTATTATTGTAGTAATACTTTCTCGTACTATGAGATTGCTTGTTATATCAGTCAGATTCGGATTTTCCAATTTTATATGGTACTAGCTTACCGCCCGCGGCTTCGCCCGCTTTGTCTAAAACCTAATAAAGTATATATTAAAACCTTCCTCTTGAATCACTCCTCATCAAAATCCGTTGCGTAGTTTTAAAGATTTAAGCATACAAAGGGACATAGGGAAATAGGGACAGAGAAAGCGATTTTGTTTTTTAAGTACTATGTAGTGATTGACTGGTTGCAATAGGTATCCAAGCTACGAATTACGCTTCAATAAGTGGAATGTTTATCTAATAGAATCTGGAAAAATCATCGCAATGAAAATTTTTGCCAAATATTGTGAGTAAAAATATATAAGTATTATTTTTCCTACAGCGTTATTTTTTGTTCACCCACCTCCATTATATATCTCTTCTGATGCAATACATATGATAAAGATATTCTGAAAGATATCTCTACCTAGCGATAAGACCACCATTTTCTTCATAAAATATTTATTTTATTCTATGTTCTTTCAGTATTTCTCTATGTTTATAAAGTATTAAATAAATAAATAAAGACAAGTAAACCATTTAATGTATAAATGAAGTGAAAAGATTCCAAGCTTGTAAGGACAAGAGTGCATACCGACATGCGTCCACTTTCAGCCATATCTTATCGAAGTTGTTATAACATATTTAACTGTTTTGATCAACAAATAATATTAGTTTTATTGTTTGTTTAAAGGGAAGGGAAATTTTAGGTTCGCCTGTTAGTATAATGTTTGCTTGCAGTCGACGTTATATTTCTTTAGGGATTAAGTCAGTCGATTTTCGAAATATTTACACGGATGCATTTGATAACATTTGTTTATATTTTAACTAGGATGTAGGTACTTAAATGTAACTTAAATACGTACCTACAGAATAAATTCAAAATAATTTATTTTGCTATGTACTTTCAAATGTTTTACACAAAGGTCATAAGTATGTATAAAAACATTGTAATAGATTTATCTATCTTCCGGGTATATACACAGTGTATTGTGAAAAGGTTTTTATGGTCTATTTTTAAAAATGACACATTGTTTCCTTATCACCGGCCAAGCTTATTAATTAAAATAAGATATGTGACAATCATTGTATCTTTTCACATCGTTCACGAGTGAGCTGGAATGTGGACGTGGTATCAGCCGTTCGACACGTGAAGCTCACACACACATGGAAACCACACCACGTGCATGTGTGTCTCATTACTCATTTATACACATCGTTGTTACACGGTTGGCATTCAGCATGTGTGAGAGATTTATAACTGCACACAAGTACATTACATGCGGGGACGAATACTGAAAATTTACATTAAATTGTTCTGTTGCTAGCGTGATCTGATGAAAGCCAACAACAGAATTGTGCAAATCGTGTCAAATAATCTTATCACTTGACGTGAAAATGTGTATCTTGACAATGTTTAATTGACGTTTATGACATGTTTTTCAAAAGTAAATTAGTTTTACTACTATTTAATTGATTGTTCAATTGCTCTACATTGAGATTATATCTCACTAAAGGTACAGTCATAGACAGTATACTCTATAAGCCTATTTATAAAATTTTCATGTACGTTCTGTGACTATAAAATATGAATAAAATTATACAGCCAGCGTCATTAACTAATGAACTCATAGTTGCGCGGTTTTAATTGTTAGAAAATAGGTGGTAGCGTTTTTACACCTTGTTTAAAACAATTAATCATGTAGACATGTATACTTCTATGATTAAATATGTAGTAAGTTATTATATTTTTACATACAAGGTGTTAAATTTAATAGATTAATTTAGTGTGGTCTTGTCCCTTCTTTATATCCCAAACAATTAGTTTTTGTTATCAGAAAAACTGCTATTGAGCATTTTAAATTGGAAAAACAATAAATGGAGTATCTAGTTTTCTTAATAAATGTTTATTATATGAAAAACATGATAATATGAACACCTTGACCCAGTGACATTAAATGATATGCGCTTGTCGGTGTAGTTTTAAAATAATAATAATATATTCAATAATGAAGCGGGTGAACGGTGAACTGTTATCTAGATGTATTTAGATGTTCCACAGTGACGTATGAACACACCCACAGCGATAACCGAATGCTATACCTACCTATACCTACTGTAAACATACTGTTAGTTAAACACGTTACTCCGTGAATAAATATAATTCTATTTTCTAATGCGTAGGATAGCGTCACCCCTTGTTGATGTTTGGATAATTTAATGATAATTATCTCTGGGTAAATTTATGTAAATTTCATCAATTTGACGTGGAAAAACAGGTGAATGAAAGTGATTCTGTTTTTATCTTGTTTAGTGTTTTGAAGTAATGCACTTGTGAAGAGCAGAATACTTTTTAGGATTACTGTAGAAAGCGTAGAATTTTTAATAAATATAAATAAATAATAATAAGTGTGAGTTTAATAGATTTGTTATCGTTTTAAAAATCACGTTACATGGATTTTGACATATGTAGTTTTTGCATATGGCATTTGTTACTTCAGAATTATCTTAATGTATTTAGGTCCTTTTGAAACCTACCGAGTAAAGCAGTAGATAAGCAGTAGCACATGAAAGTTCGAAACATTCTTTCAATGTGTAAAACAATATGAGTTTCTAGTTAACTTAACATACATATTTACTTTCCAAATACATTCGATAACTTAATAAATTCCTTTTATGCTATTTTTGACATCCAATTAGTGACAATGGGGTCAAATAAATTGAGGAAATGACAATAAGTTATAGAATGTGTTTCAGGTTTATAAAGTCTAATTTTGATTGATTTTATTTGAATGAAATCTTCCATTTTTTTTTAATCCGCCATTTGAGAGTAATAGTTTTTTGGTTATTTTTAAAAGGCAACTTCATCAGTTTTTTTTAACTTGTTAACTCTAATTTTTTTTATGCTACTATGGTAATCCTGAACATCAAAAGAAGCAGTTAGACTGTGCAGTTAGAAAATGAATTAAGTCATTTAGTAGAGTCAAAGTATATATTATATAGGTATTTATATTTATGTCTTTGATTTAATGTTATATTTTAACAAATATAAAGTGGTGTTTGCCTATAATTGTGACAGCACTATGTCTACGGTTGTTATTACTTTAATGCTTTTATCTATGTATCAGTGTATGTCATGTTGGTGATCCTTAATGAAATAAATAAATATAGAATGTTAGTGTCGTCAAACATACAAAACTAAACATTGCATACATTTTTTGTAGCTATTCAAATACGAAATCACATAATGGCTAAAATAGTTATCCAGACATTTTCAGTGATTTAATATTAAATTATTTACCACTAGAAAATTATATCGCCTACGCAAATTGGCTTGCTTTAAGTGTGGTACAACGATGTTCTCTTATTTAAATAATTCTTAGTATAAATAAATATAATAATGTAGGTTCGATATCGATTGTAGATCACGCCCCAAGTATTCTTTAAAAAAATTCAATGTACAGATTTCTTATCTTTTTTTCTACGATTTTATTATATATGTATACTTAGATTGGATAAAAACCATTTAATCTGATAGAAATAATTAATAACTCCTTTAATCGGGTCGGTAATGTTATCAGAGAAACACTTGCTCATTTTCTCTCTCTCATTAAAAAGATAACGTTTTGTTATTGGTAATAAATAGATAACAGTCTGAATCATAATACTTCCTCTGAACCCTATCCAATCCTAATAGTAGCATTATAATTAATGCGAAAGTTTGTGAGGATGGATGTCTGTATGTTTGTTACTCTTTCACGCAAATACCACTGAAGCGATTACAATAAAATTTAGCACACCTATAGAGGGTAGCTTGGATTAACACATAGAATAGGTTTAATCCCGGAAATCTAACGGGAACGGGAACTATGCTGGTTTTCCCTTGAATACGCGGGCGAAGCCGCGAGCGGAAATCTAGTTATATTATAAATGCGAAAGTTGTCAGGATGGATGTATGTATGTTTTTTACTCTTTCACGCAAAAATTAATGAAGCGATCACGATGAAATTTAGCACACATATAGAAGGTAACTTGGATTAACACATAGGATAGGTTTTATCCCGGAAATCCCACGGGAACGGGAACCATGCAGGATTTCCTTTGAAAACGCGGGCGAAGCCGCGGGTGGAAAGCTAGTAGGTTATAAATAAAAATGTTGTTGACTGATCTATTTAAGTTTAATTCCAAAAGCTCAGTTAAAATTCAGTGAAAGGAAAACATGAAAGGAAAAGTCTTTTTGTCAACGTTTCGAAAACATATTGAAATTATGATTTCCACAGAATCTTTTGCTGTTTTCCTTGAGTATGAAAATGATCTATCTTTCCTACATTTAATATTTAAAAAGTCAATAAACATGTTTAGTAAAAATTATGACTTCTATATCCTGTGTAGAGTACAAATTGATTACTTTTTTATTGACCTAGTTGGCACTAGATACTAACATACAAATAATTAAGATTGAATTGGAAGTAATTATAAACGTATTTATTTATGTACGTATATAATTTATGTACCTACAATCATTTGCGTTTAACAAGTCCATAAAACACTTCAAGTTGTAATTTGTACTTCATAAGAGTCTTAAGTAGGTATAAGATGTTTTTTGTCATTTTCTGCACAGAAATCGATTTATCTAAAAATGAAGAATTTCCCATATCGGTCTCATTAATAAAATATGATTAAAAATCATACTTATAGTTCATAACTGTAACTCACTGCAATGAGTCCTGAAACTAGTAGGTATTGTATATATAGATTATAGGAACCTAGTTCTTTTAATTTCGAGCAACGAACAACTAGGTATATAATTAAAACTTAGCGTTAGTTTGACGACGCGGTTGGCGCAGTGCTAAAGTAACTGCCTACTGAGCCGACGGTCCCGGGTTCGATCCCCGGTCAGGGCAAATATTTGTGTGATGAACTCAATTATTTGTTCTTGGGTCTGGATGTTATTATAGCTATATATGTATTTATTAAATATTATATTTATCGTGGCCTAGTACCCACAACACAAGCCTTAATTGAGCTTACTGTGGGACTAGGTCGATTTGTGTAATAATGTCCTATAATATTATTTTAATATTTAGCTTTTTCTGAGTGTGAGGTGTAATTTTAGCAAACGTTTAAGGAATGCAAATAAAAACAAGAAATAAACAATCAAAAATAGTTTTATTCTCCTAAAAGTATACTAATGTTAGATTCCCTTTATTATAATAACCGAGATTGCACAACAGATGAAAATGGCACAATAAGTAAGGCACTAGGAATGTATAACATCACATTGGCATATAATTATTAAATTTATTTCTATTATTCATATTAATTCGTGCAGATTTATGCTACCTTAAGAAATTACGAGGCATTTCAAATTCAGTAGAGTAGAAAAATATTAAAAATTTAACTTCCTATAATTATATTCTCTAAAATATTTAACGATATCATTTTTTTTAGAACAATACAAAATTACTTATTTGCAGGATTTATATTCGTCTAAACTCACTAAAGTACCTTGAAAAATAAATATAAAAACATGCAAATGCACATATGCCAGAAATCGGATTGTAATAAAGCTTTTTATTCGAATAGGTGAATTAATTATTACCCTAAAAATAGATTTATTATAATGCTTATAATACATAGTAACATAAATTGAATGAAAACAAAAAATATCTAACCGCAATTCAAGAATACTTTGTATAATAATTACCAGCTGTACCTTACAGGCAATTTAACTAAGTTTCAAACTCCATACATATTTTTACATTTTTTTCTATACATTTTTGGTACATATACATAAAAATAGAAATAATACTATGCTACTTCCATTTATTTACTTACAACTAATGGTCTCATATTCCAGTTATAATAAGTTCGATATTTTGTTCTATTAATATTTTAAATAATCATACATAATAAAATTTAGTAAATTATAATAATACTTAAAATCTTGTTTGTCTTGGAGCATACCTATGGATAATGATAAATGAGACATTAATATTAATATCCTAAATTAATCTGTAATCAATAATTTAAATAAATGAATGAATTAATTAGATATTCGAAGATTTGAGAAGTGAACAAATCATAGGAATTTTTTACGATAGGTATTCATCTTCTTGAATATTTTAACAGAATTAGTAAGGTAAGTAATTGAATGAGATATGTAATAAGACAATTTAAGCCGACTATGTAGGGCTCATTTAAATGCGGAATGCTTTTCAATAAATATATAGGACGGAAGCATTAAGTACATCAAATAAGCAATTGACGCTGTATTAAATACAATTTTCATAAATTAATTCGTACTCTGGCCACATCACCTTCTCTCTTTTCATAGACAACTTTTTCACTACTGTATAATTTTTCCTGTATTGCAGCAAAAGATTGCCCTTTAGTTTCGGGAAGTAACATTAATATAAAAATAACACCACCGACAGACAACAAGGCAAAACACCAAAACGCTACGTAATTTCCTAAATTGTCGGCAATTACTTGATACAACTTAGTAACAGCAAATGTCATAATTGCCACGAATATCTGAATAATACATGTGGCTTTTGATTTGATGTTAGTGGGAAATATTTCCGACGTAATAGCGAAAGGCACTGTAGCTAAACCTATAGTATAAGAGAATATAAATATTGGTATCACAACGATAGGAATAAACCTTAAACTAACGATGTATTCACTATTCTCATGTTTCATAAAGAAATACGCGCCTATAATAATATTTGCTATACCGACTCCGCACGAAGACACCAATAGCAGTGGTTTCCTTCCTAATCTATCCACTAATTGGGATGATACAGCAGATGTTAGGAGTTGGACGGATCCAAATAGAATGCATGACTCCTGAGGACCTAATCCACCTTCGGCAGCTCCAAATATTTGTTCCGCATACGATATTATAGCTGTACTTCCACAAAACTGTTGAGTAAAATAGATTCCTAATAATATGATCAGTCCTTTTTTGTTTCCACCGACGGCGATAAGATCCTTCCACCGGCTCTTCTCCTTCATGTTTTCGTTGACGAGATGAGTCATGCTTTCGAGTTCTTCCATCATGTAGTCTCGACCTCTTAATTTCTTTAAGGATCTTTCAGCCAGATTGTTCTGTCCCGATTTGAGGAAATAGTACGGAGACTCAGGCATCGCACTAAATGTGACCACGAACAGAATTGGTATCGCGATGTTAAAGCTTGCCAGTCCCAGCATCGAGACGTATGGTCCAATGCAGTATTGTGACAGGATTCCAAACTGAAACACAAAATCAAATATTTTTATACAGGGCTAAGGTACATCCATCAAATGGGCTATGTTGAAATTTCTATTTTATATTCTTTATTCAGAAAATAAGCTGTTCGTTTTATGGTCTTCTACATGTATTGGAAGATTTTAAATGACATGCTAATTTTGTAATGGAGCAAATTGTATACTTTTTAATGCGATAAGGTATCTTTTTTGGACTTATTGCTCATTAATCGTTTTATTATACATCGTATTAGAATATTTCTGCATGATAATGAGATATTGAAACAATTCCAAACTAATCTTCAAATGTTGCTATTTTTCTTTTTCAATTGTCAACAATAGCTGTTTTATATGATGTTAAACTACTAATCATGGCAATTATTTGCCCATTTAAAACATTTACCTTAGACATGACTGTGATTAGAGTAGCCATGGCACCTCTCACTTCATTGGAGGCGATTTCACCAAGGTACATAGGCGCTGCGGTGTAAGCGATGCCGTAGCCGAGCCCTGATATGAGCCGAGCTGCGTATATGGTTGGCACATTGTTCGCCAGCATCACGAGGATCCAGCCAATTATATATGGTATCGCGGCGAGCAGAAGTGTTCTCTTTGTGCCTATCCTGTCGGCCAGGTACGACGCAGGGATCGGACTTACAGCTGAAATGTATAAATGTAATATTAAGTATTAATTTTTATGTGTTTTCTAAAGTAGATAGTTTTAGTCTGTCTGTAAAGCGGGTACCTGATACATATATATTAGAATAGTTATATCATCATTAGATTTGCATACGTAAATTCATTGGAAGACCTTCGTTTTAAATACTTCTGAATTATATGTACTTCCTATATGTAGTTACTAGATTTAATAATACAGTATTGCATAACTGATTGCGAAAATTGTATCGTAAAATTGCCGTTTCGATTGCTTTGTATCTAAGTGTTATTTTTAATATGATTTTCGTACTAGAATAATTTTACTCGTGTTACATTGTAAACGTATGCATAATTTTTTTTTCATCAGTAATATCTGGTTTCCCCGGTTGATTTAAAGATGATAATTGAATTTGACAACTGATATTTCAAGTTTGAAGCGCACACTAAATTTGGACAATGATCAGAGTTCATGGTGATTATTTTGTACATGTAGACTATTATGGGATTTCATGCAAGTATTCTTAATTACATACAATTACGTGAATACGTATTACGTAGACATAAGTGGAATATTATCAAACAACGTAATAAAGATATAGGTTGCAGATTTTTTAACTACATTGCGATCTAGAAAAATAAACACGTTTATTTGTATAACCAGTTTGTGGTTATAATAAATGACAAATATATTATAGGGTTCCCCATTGACTATTGTTATGTAATGATTAATATAATTTGCGAAAATTTGTATGGATGGATATATTGTAGGTATGTTTGTTACTCTTTCACGAAAATAATACTGGACGGATTTGGAAAAAAATTCACAATTAATAAAAGTTAAATCAGAAAAACACAAGCTAACGGGTTCGTCCGCGTGTGAATCTGCGCGGCACGGCTAGTTTCATGAAAAATATATATAGCCACAGGTATAAACGACGTCATCTGTCTGAATGGGACAAATTTAAACTATTTCGATCAAGTGACTCGACGGTGAAGATCAGATAATATATTTAAATCTTAATATATTTAGTCTGGGAAGTTTGGTTATGAGTGGTTAACTCAAAACTGTTTATTAATTTACTATTTAAATAAAGTTTAAATGTCGCTGATTAGGGTTTAAAAACACTGCGATTGACTTAATTTTTGAAGTGAAAACTTCTTTAGCGACGTTGAGCACTTTTTCTGTAATGGGTATAAAATCTTAAACTCGCGTCAGGACACGTGACCTGATCGAAAAAGCGTAAGACGGATACCATTCAAAAATATCAAACATGCTCAACGTTAATAATCAAGTTTTCACTTCTGCCGGCACTCCCGGAGTGCAACCCGTCTTTTTTTCTTACCATTTTCTGCCATTACGAAACTAGTATAGTTCTCTATAGACAGCGCGGTAGCTACCATTAAATAAGCATGTCGAAAATGTATCCAAAACACTATTTACCTGAAGCCAATATCATAAGAGAGGCGATCCATGAGCTCTGATCTGGCGTCGTTTCTATGGGGGAGTTCTTTGCTAGCAGCTTTGGGAGCGTCGGGGAGGTCCAGCCAACCGTCGTGCCGGCCGCCGCCGTGATCAGAGTCGCTGAAAAATACATCAAGATTCTTTAGTATATTTCCAACAAGTATACATTTTTGTAGTAGAATTAGTAATCATCTATACCAATATTATAACGCTGAAGAGTTTGTTTATTACCGCGCTAATCTCAGGATTTACGGGTAACATTTGAAAACTTATTTCACTGTTAGTGTCCTTTTATCAAGGAAGGCAATACCATCCCGCTAAGACCAACAGGAGCGGGGCAATGCGGGTAAAACCGCGGGGTACAGCTAGTAATGTAATATGAAGGCAGATTGACCAGTGATTTCGGAAATTTCTCCCTAAAGTACACGACCTAATAGACGACAATTAATTAGTTTAAGTATATTGTTTTCCTTAAACTTTATAGTACCTATACCTACGCTGTTGCTCTCTTTAATTTCAGTCACACTGTCTGAGGAGGTGAAATATATTCTTTTTTATACTCATTTTATTTTATGCACTTGGAATTGGTAAGTAATTGTAGAATATAAAGATATTCAAATGCCTTTTCATGGTATCAGCGTATGAATTTCTAACAAAGTAAACAGCATTACAATGGGTAGATATGTAATTATTTTGCATACAACAACCGCTACAAAAGATAATAATACTATGTATATCAATTTTATTAATATAATAGTTACAATAGCGTACACCAAAGTACATGTTTTAGGTAAACAGAGAAACAAAGGAATACGTGGTGTACTTTGTTTAGTATTGAAAACAGTACTATTCGTGTCTTGAATATAATTAAGAGAATACCTTATTTTGATAAATTGTATGATATCATAACATTTCTCAATAGCAAAATATATTGTTAGCGAACATAAAATACGTTATTTGTATTTCGTCTATTTATAGAGTTCAGTTAGAGGACAAAAAATAAAATGTTTTTCGAAAAATTGTGTAAGTCAGATTAACATTAAATATTAATATTATTATAATATTAATAATACAGTATACAGTACCTAATATCAAACTTCAGTCAATATTAATAGAATGATATGAAATTTTGAGCACAGGGTAGATCTGAGAATCAGTCAACATTGTCGACGACGACGACGATGACTATTTTTGTTGATGAAATTGCCAATAGTAGAAATTCCGACCAATCTCAATTTATGTTATTTAGAATTTTGCATCTTATTTGATCTGGAAAGATCTTATTGCGTCTTATACCAGTCGAATATATGGTTTATTTTAAGAAACATAAAAGGTAGATGTTATCTCTTACATTTGCATGTAATTTGCATTATACGCATCGTCTAACCCTTGATATTTGATCCTCTTTTATCTCGAAAACCAGAAGCGTAGCGTGCCTTGGCGGGGCCCCGTATAAAAATTTGTTTGGGGGCCCTCAGGAAGGGTAAAAATTTCTCATAAAAGCGCACGTTGGGGGCCCCCTTGGCGCGGGGGCCCCGTATAATTTATACGGCAGATACGGCGGTAGCTACGCCCCTGTCGAAAACATTAAACCTGTTACGAGAGACTTTTTAATGATTGCCTCATTGTATGAAAACATCTTGCTAAATATTATGAAATTTCGTATCGATTAGGTACTATATTATGATCTACGAGTGGTCCGCCCCGGTACATTCTTAGTATCCTATGTCCTTCTCCTGGCTCTAAACTACCTCCCTGCCAATTTCCAGCTAAATCGGTTCAGCCGTTCTTGAGTTATAAGTGGAGTAACTAACACGACTTTCTTTTATAGGTATAATATGTATATAGATTTTCTCTGTATGTACTATGCATTATTTGTTAGGTTGTTTTATTATAACATTCCTAATTAGGAGGATACATAGTGTAAGTTGTAACCGAGTAACTAACAAGTCTAGTCTATTCGCAATATTGCTTTCAATGTTTTCATTTTTTCTTATAAAATAAAACTTAATTCGAAATAGCAATTGCAGCAATGATAGGTGACATTCCAAAAGAAAATTTCTAAATCAATAAAAAACTTTCAATGTATTATTATGTACTTCAAATAATCTCAAAGTTGAAACGCAATCTTAAAGCGTCAACCTAGCTTCCACCCTTCACTATAATATGTGGTTCAACACGCACTCTGGTTATTAATTATTTAACATGATTATACGACAGTACAGGTCTATAATTTAACATTTCTAATAAGCTGCATATTCGAATGAATTATTAATTCATATTTTGTCAGAAAAATCTTTAAATATACCAAAGATATGAAGTGATTTGCCATTTCGTATTGTATTTATTTTTGTATAATGATGCTATTATCTGACTCATGTTATATCTCTTTTAATTTATTCAGCTGCGCTTTGTAATAATATCCAAATGAAGTATTTGTTCAAAAATACATAAACTATTTATTGTATCGATTTGGGAACGTGTTGTTGAAAATTTTAAAGAACTAACAGGAAAACTATGACAGAGAATGTTGGTTAGAAAGTTGGATGTTTTAAAAACTTAAATATGATGTACCTACAATTGAATTAGGGTTATACTTTTGTTCAATTAAATAAAGTTAAAGGAATGACGATGCATAAATCTGTGAGTAGTTCTGTAAAATTCTATTAAGATGTTCTATTCTATTCCATTTATTCAATTGAAATCGGTAACCTAGATGTGACAACAGAACCTAGATTCATTGCAACTAAACGTTTAAATAATTGCCAATTTTCACAACAAATGCTAATTCATTTAATTTTCAAATAGATGATAGACAGATCTCATTAGCACTTTATACTGTACTAGCTTTCCACCCGCGGTTTCGCCCGCGCAGTCAAAGAAAAACCCGCATATTTCCCGTTCCCGTGGGAATTCCGGGATAAAACCTATCCTATGTCCCGGGGTAAAAAGTAGCCTATGTCCTTTCTCGGGTATCAAAATATCTCTATACCAAATTTCACGCAAATTGGTTGAGTAGTTAAGGCGTGATTGAGTAACAGACAGACAGACAGAGTTACTTTCGCATTTATAATATTAGTATGGATTTTGAATTTTACTGTTAATTTTCAATTTTAAATCACACTCAGAGTAACTGCATATTTAGTAATCTGCGCAAAAAGTTTTGTATTCAAATTTAAGTCGAAAAGTAACTTGATTAAACTTCGCCCAAGTATACCTGAAAAGTGAAGTTTTGAGTTCAAGTTGGGAATAAAATGTAGCTCAATTCAATTTAAATCCTTTCACATTTTACGGTGCGCGGGTTACACAATACAGGAATGTTGCACAGGTTTTCAGTAACAGCATAGAATATATACTCTAACGCGATTGGAAGGTATACTGTATAGGTAGATATAACAAAAATCTTAATTCTATGGTTACAACCTGATGATGGAGCTTTTTGAATGTGTGCTAAATGCAATTCAATAACGTAGGTTTTATGAAGTAGGTACCAATATGTAGATACTGTTAGGTTTGGGTTTGGTTTGGGTACTCCATAATTAACTCGATTTATTCGTTATTAATTAATAACTCATTGATTTTAAAAATCAAATTATTGAAAAATGAATTGGGCATTCCTGGATGAAGGTACTATTGAAATTGTTGAAATAATTGTATATTAAAACACAACTTGTGGATGCTGATAAATTATCTTTATTTTTATAATACTTTATTACAAACTACATTGTGCGCACACGACATTACACCACGAATCACGGAGACAGGAGGAGGGCAAAGACAATTGCAGTTAACTGTGATACCATACATGATACAGACCTCGGAGCAATTAACAAATACAGACAATACAATAACCAAAATACAGATAATAATATTTGCCTATTACAACAGAAATAATAAATTTATTGTAGTTTAATTATTCCTAATTATTCCTGAATTAACTGGAATGAGTATAGAGGACTGTCCTGGGAAAACCTCAAATACTAAATATTAAATTTGTTACTATTTATATCGATTAATAGTATAGCCAATATATTTCCTTTTGAAGTTAAATTTTACATACAATATTGAAAATTGATAAACCAATTTACATGCAGAAGACGTATATTTTACCATGCGTTTCCTTAAACAGCAGCTGTCTTTATACGAGGTTATTCTAAGCTGTGTTGGCGGAAACTTCATTGATTTAGATAATTATTATCAAATGAAAAATAACATAAATAAACAATTTACATATGATTATCGCTCGGCCTATCATCTACATATCAGATAGGTTCAAAGGAGTTATAGATAACGATTAAAATATGGGACAAATTTATAGATAAGCAAAGAATCTGGATTTCTTAATAAGTACTCATTATTATGATATAATTAACTACCTACTATTAACGGCGAGACATAAATCATAAGATATCATAATATGAATAATGTCACCAACCACAGCATATATGTATAATAATACTACCATGGACGAAATGGTACTACATAATGTGTTATTTTTTATAATTACATATTTATTATTAATTAAACTGTAAGTCGATTTATAATATGTAGGTACTATTACAGTCTGAGCTTTATTTATACATATAAAGTAAAAATTGTATGTCATTCCAGACGGACTGTATCAGAATACACATGCCACAGATGCCATGAAATAAAATCTACAATAATAATAGTTAAAAAAAACTAAAAAACACGCTTTTAGTTCGGTTTTTTATAAAACGCGTGGTTTTTTTTTTTTAACTATTATTTATTTTATCAAATTAGTGTATTGTCATCGGTCCTAAATAAATCTACAAAGTTTGAACGAAATCTGGCCGTTTAAAGTTGGTCAAAATCGCGCCCAAAGAAGTCGGTTACAAACATACAAACATACAGGTGAAGCTAATATAAAGCGTGTAAAAAGATTAAAGGTTAAAAAGTCATGTTTTAGGTGATATATTAGCACATTCTATTTTAAATCAAGCTTAAATCCAATGAATAAGATCATAGTTTTATCATCCGCAGAATGTAAATTTTCAGTAGATGGACAAGGACTTAGTAATTAGACTTATTAACATTCCTTATCTAGTTAACCTCATTGCTAGGATTAGATTATTCATTTACCATTTCAATTTTATATCATTAACTATTTACTATTCATTTGATAAGATTATTGATTCTTAATATTTTCGAAATAAATCTACTGAAATCTATACAATTACCTAAGTAGGTACATTTAATTGAGTTGATTGTAATGTTTTCGATACTTTGGATTAAGTATAATCTATAATTATTAAACTTTTATAGAGGACCCAGGGGTTTTGGTTAACAATAAAATTAAAATGTTCATCATAATAAGAATATCAAATAAGTGGCGTGATGACGCGATAAAGTTTGCCTACCTCGAGTTGGGTGACTCATCAACGCATGACCTACATAACATATTTTTACATTTCATAAAATATTAATTGTCAAATTTGTAGGTATTCTGGTAACGTGCTATAAATAACAGGTTAAGAATATTTTTAGAAAACTACCTATATATTTCGGTCGTTCACAAAATTAACAAATAAAGTGTTAAACGAGTCTTTTGAGAATAATTGTAATGGTATTTCTTTTTCTTTCTCTTTATTCATCTAAATTTTGTCTGCTAGTAACTGAGCCAATTCTTTAAGACCCGAAATCAAATATTCATATACTTAATAAATATAGTTTGAAAAACTAAAAAACACGCTTGCAAGATAGATACAACTAAAAATAATTCTTAATCTAGGAATCAAGCAATAACCAATACATAGTATTTTTGTGAAAAAAGCGTTCTTTACAAAGCTATACAAACATACAAGCTAATAAAAGCGTGTTAAAAATGATTCAGGTAATAATTAGGAGGAAAAAAATATAGTAAAAATATCTATGAAAGAGATAATCATAACGGTACGATAAAATAAAAACATGACAACGCATTTTTTTTCCTTTTAGTTATTGTTGAGAGTTATTGGTGTGGTCATTTTTGCTGACTTCGTACAAGACAACAATAAATTAGATGAATTGCATTTTTATTGTATTGTACGTGATCTTTATAAGAATTTATTTTGTTATTTTGTCATTATTCGCAACCTGAATTCTAAACGCCGAATAGCAATAATAATACATCCATTAATCATACATTTAAACACATAATGAACATTTTAAGTATATTTTTTATTCGAGGGTCAAAAATTAAACATATTATACATATGTTTAAATAAATCATTTACAGAAAGAACAAACCAGGCATTATGCATTTTTTAAGATCAAAATAGTCTTCTATAAAAAACTCAAATTTGCATTAATTTACTGCGGAAAATCTATATTAGTTTTATCAATTTGAATAAAAACTTAAGTAGATTGTTGTGTTTGAGCTCAAATTTCGACATAATAGAATTATTTTAAAGATTATTTTTTATATTTATATTAGGTACATTATTTGTATACACTTATCATTTATTTCTACATTTATCATCGATGCAATTCCATTAGAATTTCTTAAATCGAAACAATAAAAAATATCTTCCTATGTAATATCTGATTATGTTTCCAGTCATATATTATTGAAAATGCAGGAAAATCTACGAAATACAGGTAGACTAAGTAATATGAAAATGTAAGTATATTTAGCCGCATTTCCTTTTTTAGAAGTTTAATTTTCGTTTATTTTGTCATTGGCTATTATTTAGCAAACGTATCATTTGTAAAGGCGATAATAGAGTATTCACGCGTAGTAAAACTGTTATCTGAGGAAATAAAATTTTAATTGTTGAAAATCCTAATGATGACATTAAAGTTTTTTGTTCGTAACACAAATGGACAAAATTCAAGTTCTGCAAGTCCAGTCTGGGAGCCGCATATATAATAAGTTAAGTGGTTATTTTATTGCTTTTACTCTTATAAATAAGTTAACAACATTTTTATTTATAACCTACTAGCTTTCCGCTCGTGGCTTCGCCCGCGATATCAAAGAAAAACCTGCATAGTTCCCGTTCCCGTGGGAATTCCGGGATGAGACCTATCCTATGTGTTAATCCAAGTTACCCTATTTATGTGTGCTAAATTTTATTATAATCGGTTCAGTATTATTTGCGTGAAAGAGTAACAAACATACATACATACACGTACACATACATCCATCCTCACAAACTTTCGTATTTATATAATACTAGATTTCCGCCCGCGGCTTCGCCCGCGTTTTCAAAGGAAAACCCGCATAGTTCCCGTTCCCGTGGGATTTCCGGGATAAAACCTATCCTATGTGTTAATCCAAGTTACCCTCTATATGTGTGCTAAATTTCATTGTAATCGGTTCAGTAGTTTTTACGTGAAAGAGTAACAAACATACATTACATACACATACACATACACATGCACATATAATTATTCATCCTTACAAACTTTCGTATTTAAAATATTGGTAGGATAGGATAGGATAGGATAATATATAGTCGACAAAATATTACAGCGTTGTGCCTATCATGGCATGTAATGTAACGTATTTCACAGTTACTAGTTAGCAACTCATTTATTGTGCTAATGATTAAACTGTATTGTGAAACAGTTTATATGACTATATAATTACTATAACAGTTCTCAGTGACGTTACAGTTAAACGGTTTTTATCATTGTTCACTTATCAAAATGTCATTATACGACTTGCTTATGTGGTTCAGTTCATAATTTGATTAGTCATTACCAGTATCGTTGCTGTTACAGGTCAAACAAGTTGCTTATTTATATCGAATAAACATAAACAAACATAAAAGCATACTTATATTAAAAAGCCGTTTATATTTAAACTAGCTGTTGCCCGCAGCTTCGCCTGCGTGGAAAAGATAAATTTTCATCGTACAAACTTTCATCCCCTATTTTACTCCTTTAGATTTTCTAAAATCCTTTCTTAGGGGACGCCTACGTCCTAACATCTACCTGCATGCCAAATTTCAGCCCGATACGTCCAGTGGTTTGGGCTGTGCGTTGATAGATCATTATATCAGTCACCTTTGAGTTTTATATATATAGATTTGCATGGTCTTGTAGCAATTTTCGTTAATAATATATTCAATTTCACACATTAAGTTAAACCCTTGTCACAGAATACTTAATACCTAGTAGCTAACGCTAGCTACCTATGTTTTATCTAATACATATCTAATATCTAATATTCTAATATATATTATAAGAGCTAGCGCGCACCACGACTTTATGCAGCGTGATTATTTTATCGCAGAAATACAACGTATGAGTTACTATGACAATGCGCGCACATGCGAATAAATAATCGCAGCGATTTTAAAATTGTGATTTGTCACATTTTGCTGCGACTGCTCGCGACGCGATTGTCGCGAAAATGAAATGCAGAATATGAAATTGTATGGTACCGCGCGCACTGCGATCATAAAATCGCACACTCGGGCCCGGCTGGCACTTCACTTGTGTTTCGTCTGTCCAACAGTAAACATCATAGTGTTATAGGTGTTGTTTGGTAAACATAAACTCAGTAATCTGTCAAAAGTTTGAATTTATTTATTTATTTAACACTTTATTGTGCAAGAAACAAATTAATATACATAAAGGTTACAATAATAAAAAAAAATAAAAAAGCACAAAGGGTGGCCTTTTGGCGGAATTTTCATTCTATAATAGCCAAAGAATTTTTTGGGATACATCCATATCAGAAATATATACCATACATGGAAGTTCATTGTATTTCTGATAAAAGAAACCTTTGACAATTTTATCTGCTGTAAAAGGATGAGTCTAATATTGACGAATTTTCTTTTTTTTTTATTCTTATCCTTCGAAGTAGTAAATAAAGACAAGCAACTTGTACGAAATCCATGATGAAAGTGAGTAATGATCACTATTAAATTATCGCTGTGCGCGCACCGTACTCTCTGCGATTTTCTACAGCGCGATTTTGAAATCGTGTCGCAAAAATTAAAATCGTGGTGCGTGCTTGGCCTAAAGGCGAAAGTTTGTAAGGATGTATGGATGTATGGATGTATGGATGTTTGTTACTCTTTCACGTAAAAACTACTGAACCGATTACAATGAAATTTAGCACACATATAGAGGGTAACTTGGATTAACACATAGGATAGTTTTTATCCCGGAAATCCCACGGGAACGGGAACTATGCGGGTTTTCCTTTGCAAACGCGGGCGAAGCCGCGGGCGGAAATCTTGTTATTATAATAATGTATTTATTCTCTAGAAGTAAACAAAATGTTTAATAACTGATTATTAAATTGATTGTAACAGTAGTTCATTCATTAGGTTGTAAATGGAAAAAATATTAAAGTTATTAAAAAAAAATGATAAGCGGCTTATTACTTGATACGAAAATAAGAATACATGATTGTGTTGGCAGCAAATAGTTTAAAATTATCCGAATTAAAAGTGTACCTTATTTATCTGGCTTAATATAAACTGTATGTAAAGTGACTAATCCCAATTTATATTTGAAATAAATTTGCTTGACTTGTGGCTGATGACACCAGGCCCTTGATAAGACTTATCCCCTTATGAAAATTGCGATTCCCTTTTATCAAAGTAGATTTGACAGTAGGTACATAGATGTATAAATAAAAAGAAAATGTAATCTGTAATTATTTTAATGTGTCATTACTGGGGAAAGTAGCTTCTTTTGATAGAATAGAGAATACATTACGCATAAATTATTTTTATATTCTGGAAATATTTACATGTAGGTATGTATCAAACTTAGCTTATGAGGACGAGCTATGAATAAAATTGCATTTTATTTCATAAAATAATAAAATATTGAATATATTATTTGAATATCGCAGTAAAGATACTTCCTCATTAGTTTTTATTTATATTCAGTGAAAAGGAAAACCTGAAAAACCACTGCAACTTTATAACACGTCTATCTTTATAGGATATCGTGTTTCATACACTTGGCTTGACAGAAACGCGTCGTCAACAAACAGGAAGTGCTAATATATTATATACATACATACTTAATATACATTAATACTTTGCCAGATAGAACGCGTTATTAGCGCGAGTGAGAGCGCTACCTGACGCCGAATTGTGTTGTACTACGCGGGAAGATACCATCAGAGCGTCGCGCCATGACGCGTGCAAAGTACGATTTCAATTTGACAAAGCCAATAGGGCGTAGTACAATACATTTCGGCGTCATAGCACAGTCATAGCGCGGCGGTTGTTTAGCGTTCTAACGCGCTCTAAGAACGCATTCTATCTGGCAAAGCCATTATGACACATTTGGTTGACACGCGAATTAATTGATTGCGAGGTTGATTACTATAATATCGCCTATAACCATAACGTTTAGGGAAGAAATTGGAAATCATTTTAATACGAATTCGATATCAAATAAATACATAAACGTGTTTGATTATTTATAACGTTACGAATCAAATTCGTCACTGCCTGTCTAGAACAAAAGTCATCAATAATATTTTTTTTGTATATTGTTTGTAACATAGGCTGATGGATTATAGCTGAATGGTAAAATATCTGCGGTCATTGAGAGTTTGCAGAGATAGGTAAATGATGTACCTATAGGTATGTGTCACAGGACTTTTAAGTAAGATTTTAAACTGTTTGCATCACTCAAAATATTGCTGTAATTATACTACACATTAAAAATATTTTTTTGTTACATTTAATGAGTTTTCATTGTAAATTCCCTTAATTATTAATGTGAAACTTTTATTACATCGTCTCAATTTTTTTGGTCTGTGTAGCGCATGTCGCGTGTATCGCGGCTGCCGGTATACCTACTCGGCAGCCGACCGACACGCGACATGCGCTACACAAAGCAGTGTTCGGAACCGTTCGAACAGTTTCACTTTTACCGTGGTTTCATAAAACCACACAACATTTTTTTTTATTTTATAATATCTAGCTAAGATAAAAAGGAAAGCAAAAATCTAGAAAATATACGTTGTTCAGAATTGTGAGCTTGGTTCTGTTTCAAGTGTTATTTGCAGGAAGGTCTTTTATTACCCGTTCTGATCAACAACTAATATTTTTCTGCGAAATCTAGAGAACTATTATTAAACGAAAAAAAGTAAAAACATAATATTAAAATGCAATGATTTCTTTGTAACTAGTTATTCTACGTACCTATATCAAAAGGTCTATGAATATTAAATATCTTTAGACAACTTAACATTAAAATTTTCTAGACAATAACAATATCTCAATCATGAATTATTTAACGATACCCATTCTTAAGGTCAGGTTTAATCGTAGTCGAACTTCAATATTAAATTGTTGTCAATTTGATTTCTTGTTTCTGAATATAAAATAGCATTTTAGTTAAAGAATAGAAATATTTACACATTTATTTTAGGATATTGACGAAAGAACTTTAATTCACATGAAGACATTTAGTAGTCAAGTCCAATGTAGCAATATTCTCCGAACATATGAACACGTCCTGAAAGAATCGATATTCATTCAAGAATTGCATTTAGTGATAGAAACTGAACACATGCTATCTATAATATACCCTTATCTGCTAGTTATTATCAGCTTTATTAAAAAAGATCAAACTGTTGTATAGCCCTTAACATTTTACCTAGGTACCTACATTATTTTCTCAAATGAGTTGATGACTATAATTATAAGCTTCCCTTATTTTGCTTCCGATGACTCTGAAGATGCATTTGAAAACTAGCAAGATCTCAGGAATCTAGCCGCTTAGTATCTAATGAATACGTGACAAACATATTCGTAGTTAGAAAGAAGGTGACGCATTAAACAATTAATGATGATAGGCCACTAATCACTATGCACTGACCACGCGAATTCTTGGGTTGTTTAAGCAATTTTCCTACAATGTACAATATAATAATTATCTATGTGCGGTGAATTCCATGGGGCGTTTTAATTGATACGTCGTTAATAATCCATAATACCAGCAGTTAATTACAGACGGCGACATTATTTTATCATAGTGTATTGAGTAGCTTATATCAGACGTACTCATACATAAACCTTATGACAATACAACCCGTGGATTATAATACAATTTACGTATTTTTTTATATTGTAAAAGAAAGACAGTGGTAACTAAAAAAAAAATTTCTTGTCAGTTAGTATAGGTAAGCAACGCAATTTGTTTGGGTTATGAATTATGATCATAGATCATTAAATCACGTTCAAAGAAAATAATCTGACTAAATAGTAAATACCGAGTGTATATACTTTTTAGTATAAAACTTTTTCTGCATAAGTAATCGGATTTCACATAAAACAAGGTGTGAATGTGTTGACGATTTTGATGATACCAGCAAACAATAAACAATTCTCAGAATAGCAATCTTATATATAAAATTCTCGTGTCACAATGTTAGTCTGCATACTCCTCCGAAACGGGTGGACCGATTCTCATGAAATTTTCTGTGCATATCGGGTAAGTCTGAGAATCGGCCAACATCTATTTTTCATATGTACCACGGGCGAAGCCGGGGCGGGCCGCTAGTAGACTTATAAATATTAAACGTTCATATAAAAATTTATACTTCGCAGAATAAACTTTTTTGCCAAACGTTCTAGAAATAACGGTTGGCCTAAGACCTAATATTATGCAATAGCGATACATTTTGTTTGGAATTTTCAAAGGGGCCCCATCACCCATGGTTAGTAGTAGTGATTAAAAATAATTAAGATCAATTGTATGCATCTAAAGAATCCCAACTATTCATTCGTATATTACGCACCGTATGCTTTACATTTTACAATAACAATTTATTATTCTGTGTAAGATTAACTACTTTATAAAATACTTTGTACTATGACGTATGGCATTCATAATTAAGATATATAATAAATGCGAAAGTAACCCTATTTGTTTTGTATGTTGCGTTTTCCCTGTCATGCCTGAACTGCCGACATTCTTGCTGGTGTTTTATGTATAGCCTAATAGAATCTTCGATAAGGACTCTTTCTACGAAGAGAAAAAGTTGTCAGTGGTGAAATAGGGAATAGAAATATCTAGCACGACCAGCTGTCGCCTGATAATAATTTGAAATGCAAGTGAACATAGATGCAAAAAAATAGTTTCATATCATTAGATTTAATTTACAAATATGTATTAAAAAAATAAGAAAGGAACGTAGTAACTAAGTGGTGGCATAGGTAAAGGTATTTATTTACAAAACTCACACAAGTTAAATGATTAATTTGTTCGTGAGTAGCCAACATCAACTAGCAGTTTCGTGACCTAACAACAGCTGTTGACAGGTGTCAAAATGAGGCGCGGTTCAGATTGATTTTTATGAACTCGGGTTATCTATTCAATCCGAGATAGAGAAGTTATCACAGATTTCTGTGATAACTTCTCTATCTCGTTGTACAACTTGTATTATCTTTTCAGTATACTATTGCCAAAATCATTACAACATTGCACAATTTTTTTAATCTGTAGTAATGGCGTTTGGTTGTTGGAAGTTTGTTCTATTTGCGCAACACTATATATTATTTTTAACCTAATTTTATTCCGAGTTCTCGGTATAACACTTAGATTCTTTTCATTCACAATTAGGTTATATGGCGATTGCAACGGGACTAATCAAAAAGGAATGCTGCTGTCACGGCTCGGGTTTAGTCTAATAAAGTAGTTTAAGGTGATGAATTAATTTTTCGAACATTTACGGCCCTTTTCAAACCTTCGTAATTTTTATATTATTAAAGTTATCGTGATGAAAATTCTTGACAAGAAAGTTCAATAGTAACACAATACGTCTACCGTTTTAGAAACATGATTCCATGATATTTTCTCGATAGAAAAAAAATACAAAGCTATCATTGTTATTTTTTTTTAATCTCTGGCATCTTCAAAATAACAAACGTTAAGTTACGACTTTTTGGATATTAACTATAAAATATACAACCTATACGTCTACCGTGTTAGAATTTTGAAATATGCGATGGTTTTGAAATAAACAAGAAATACTTGAAATTAGCGCGCGACCAGCCAATATAGCGAGAGCCGCCCTGTACCTTCCTACCCCGATCGCTGCACGAGTCATTCCCGCTACGGCCGTCACACGGGGAACTTGTGTCGCTCGCGCAATCGTAAAAAAGGGTGACAACACGATAAGACAAAATGAGACAAATGGGGACAATAAAGAAAATAAGAAGAAGAAACATAAAGGTTGGAGGAAAAAGAATGCTTACAATTGGAACAAATTAATGAAGTAAGTTGGTTTTATTTTAAATTTGATGATAATTGTATTATAGACGATGTTTGATATGTACCCCTGTTTTAAGTACATAACGAATGTGTAAGATTTTTTCATTTATAGTATAAATAATCTGTTCAGAAATCCGGAATCCAGAAGGAAAATAAACCCACTGATTGTTCACAATGTGAATCCACTCCTTCGTAAGTACCTTTATTCAGTCAAAAATGTATGTTATCAAAGCTCTACTGGTTTTATCGCATGATTCCATTTTTAGCAAAAAGCAACAAAGTGCAAAGAAATAAAAAATCATGGTGAACTTAGTGGAAGTATGGCGGACATAATATGGAACAGGAGCTCATTGGAGTAGTATTATATTTAAAAAAATACGAAATAATTTCAAGAATTACATTTCTTAGAAGGTGGTAGATAAGTATGTTGTATAAAGAATTTGATGTTGATATTTATTTCATTTATACTTACTACACCTGTGCGGGAAATTGCTTAGTAATAAAACAGGTTTATATTCATATTTACATAGTAATGTGAGTTTTCATTTCGAAAAATTTTGTGTAAGTATATTAAATTGAGTTCCTGGGTGATCTGGAAACACAATTGGGCCCGGAAGATGGCGCTGCAGTCACTCCTCCTAATGACATGAACCGATTTGGATGAATATTTGTGTGCACATTTCATTTTTGTGGGATGATTGGTTGATTCGCTTTCACATTAGCTAATATTATGTATTTTTGTTGTTAGAAAGTAAACTTAATTTAATGTTTATAATACATTATTATTGGTATAAATAAGCCAGTGTTCGTCTCACATTGCTGTACCTGCCTACCTACCCTACCAGGGCCTAACTTTGTTCTGGCTATTTTATTTTGATTATTTGTAATGAATAATTACAATTATAATAGAGTGCAAAAAATAAATACATGCGTCAATATATTTTGTGTTTTTTTTAAACAATTTTTTTATTTAAAAAAATATCATTCCGACCGCGGCTTTGCCCGCGTGGAATTAGATTATATCGTGAATCCTGTCTTATCCCACAGAAGTGTTCAGTTCGGATAAAAAGTATCCTATGTGTAAATCCCGGCAATTAGCTATATTTTATCAAAATTGGTAATGTAGTCTTGACGTGATTAAGTAACAACTAACAAAAAAATATACAAATTAACATCCAAAGTTTCGCATCAGTTTTACTGTATTAGTGATATCTTCCACTCTTGACTTTGACTGAGAAGAATTAGGGTTTATAACTTCTTTCAGAAATATTACCTTTCATTTCTGGGCATGACGTAATATCTACGTCAGCATCAAATTCTATCTAAATCCATTCAGTAGTCCGCGTTATTGAGTACCATTTCATTTTTTCAGAGTAACAATATTTTTTGTTATTTTAAAGATTATTTATAACCTGTATTATTTTGTAATAAAGTAAACATTACGAAATAATAATAATTATTAATAATGTCTAAGTAGTTGTTAAAAAGAAGATTATTTGTTTATAAGCAAGAAAATAAAACCAATAAATCAACAATTAAATATATGTATAAGAATATTATAACTGTATGACGACTCCATACATGTTTGTACCGAGTCGGCCAGCGGCAGCGCGGCGAGATTGCAAGAATGACTTCGCGCACACCCGCGTTCGCGATAGCGAGCTATTAGACTCCGCCCGCCAAGCAGTAGATTTTTTTTGTGTATCGTCTTAATTACGAGCGCGGCTCTGGAACATTCTAGGATAATCCTATTTTCTACGTTCTTAGTACAGTATTTTTCTATTTATTCCACAAAAGTTGATTGGTTATCAATTATTCTTCACGTTTACATACTGTATTTAAAAATTTTAACTAACAATTTGATTTATATGAACGAAGACATCGAGATGAGGCCAAAAGATAAGAAGATAGTGTATTCTGGATAGGTACGTGAACGGCATTAATGCGTACACTAATTTTAAATTCATATCGAACTTATTGAATATAAATTTTTGTTTGGATTTCATTTTAAATTTAAATACATTTACGTATATACTCTTATATACGTATATACTGACCCATTCGAATATGGTATAAATAATGTTTTATTCACCATTTTCCTCTGAAACTTACTTTACTGGCCATTTTCCTACCATATTTGTAAAAGTCGCATTTTATTTCAAAAGTATTTGATCTGGCTAAGTTTCTCATTAATCAACTAATAACATTTCTATAAATACTATTTATAAGACACAAAATACGTTTTGATGGTTGGTACTGCGATCCTAGAAGGATAGCAGAGAAAATATTTGACATGGGTAGGTAATGTAAGAAAATTGCAATGTGTACTCTATACCAAGTAAAAAAGTATCGAAGAAGTGTTACCTATTATTATCTACATTAGATACACTTCTACGAATCAACAAGGTAAGTATATCAAATTTAGAAAATTATTTAACTAAACATAATTTAAAATATATGAAAATGTATTAAAAACACTCATTTAACGATATCAAAAGGATAAAGTTGACTGACTAAAATACTTACATAAAATAAATTATGATAGGTACTACACAACATTTTTATCGGACTGTTTCAACTAACAGTAACGGTTTCAATTGAATATTTTCAAAATGTAAATTGGTAAGTGGGTAGATAATTAATTCGTTTAGCGGTTGAATAAATATACGTAATGATTGCGCAACCAATTAGTATAATATGGCTATTATATTTAAATTGGGCATATTAGATCACATTGTTCAATAATCAAATTTACAAACGGTTTATGTGTATTTCACGGATATCGATCACACAAGACTATCGAAGAATTAAATCGAGAGTCGATACCGCTCATTAATTTATTCAAATTATAATTCAAAGCCAAACTATATTGTAACAAAAATAAACTTGTATCTAGACAAGCTTAGGCGTTACTCACAATACATTATAAACACGCCAAGTTTTACAATTTATGCAGTGTTGCTCGTACGGAAAAACAACTGTTTACATTATAAATGAATATTAAAAATGTAATAAAATTACTCACCACTGAGTGCAGTGACATATTCCCTCCATTTGCGGCTGATTATCATTGTTAATATTCACACAATTTCTTGTAAAAAACATTTATGAATGTTCTGTGCCGGCAATACAGTCCATGTGGGCGAACACTGTGTCCGTATTGTGTTATGTTTTGGAAACGAGTATCTTCGTTCTAATATTAGATCCCCACGTGCTATTCGCGTTTCGGCGTGATCGTGAATGGTAACTGATCGCTGCTCGTGTTTATGCGGAATGAATTCTCATTTTGTTGACGGTTTCAGCTGTCAATATTTGCTAGCAGACGGCCGCTGCGGGGCGCCGCGAGCGTGTCTGTGCGCCGCCACAGATAAAACCACGCTGTATTTTGCGTTATCATTTATTGCGATCTGGTCAAAGAGACTGATAACGTCAGAGCAGAGCCCCATAGTCAAAGCACATCGGTTCATTTTATGTTAATCTTGCGAAAGAAATGTAACTGACTTTTTCCAAGTTGTTAACCTTTACCCATGTTTGCATTTCAAGGCACCATATCATTTTCTCATGCGAGCAGTTGTTTCTGGGACAATTAACAACGTATTAAGTAGGTCTATGTCAGAACCTTGATCATTTGTTTAATCAATAATGTGAACTCTGAATGGGTATTTAAGGATACTAGGACGTTTATTACCATAAATGACATGGGTAATACTTGTAATAATTTTAGTTCCAGTGTACCTACCTCCAATTAAAAAATACTAGTAATTTTTTTACAATTTTTTCCCATTTTTTCTAAATAATCGAATATCTACATACTTATGCTTATCGTTATTTATTTATGCACTTTATATTCTGAATTTTTCACACACTTAAATAAATTTCATTATATTATTAGGAACTTTATTATTTAAAATGTATTAAATAATTATTTATTGTGCTAAATGAGATAAATAATGCTTAGTCATATTTTGTCTCTCATACCTATAACTTTTAATTAGTTATCAGTCATAGTTTTATAATATTTAAATGTATTTTTTTAATTTAAGGAGTCTTTGACCAAGAAAATTATTCTTAGATAAATCACAATGCCAAAATATTTTATGTTTTTTTTTTTTAAATACTGAACTAGTATTGTATAATGTGTGCATCAGACATTTACATATCATAATTACAAGTATATTCGGAGGAAGGAAAAAATAGTATTCATTATATTATTGTTTGAAACCAACATTTTAATTACTACTCTACAAAATGAAAAAATATAGATGTATAATCCTATAATTACATATATAAGTTAGCGAATTCTTTAGTAAAAACAATGAACATCTTCTTGACATAACTAATTTTAGTAATTATCTACTCAATTTTTAGACTAATGGGAAGAGGTGTTGAACTATGCGAAAATTTATTCCTCGCGTGATCTCGGACAAAGCTTAATTAAATTACTTTATAAGATCTATATGCGCTTGTTTGGTAATGAAATTAAATTTGTGGCCACGTGTCTCGGTGTACGAAAATTTCGCTTCGCTAACGAACAAACAATGTGAATTTATAGCACACCTGTAATCTTAATATGCAACTAAATAAATTACATTGGCCGTATACGTTTAAAGCCATTAGTTAATTGGATGGCTTGCCATGAAAATTTCTACATCCTCTATACCGATAAAAGTTGTGTAATTTTAATTCATTACAACGTTTTTATACGATGGTTTTATTGAACTTAACAAACGTTTCTTTGACACCGTCTGTGTATTATTATCTTACTTTTTTTTTGTATTTTTCCATTTTTTCATCAAATTAAAACTAGAAAATTACTTTTTATTTAAAGGTTAACAAGTGATCCGTATAATGAGCTATTGAATAAAAAAGTAATTTCTCTACGAAGTATTTTTAAGCGAGATGAAATTTAAAATTCCGATGTGCGAAAAGCAAAAAAAGCTAGAACGCTAACTTAATTGTCGACGCCACACATTTTGTTCAGTGTTCGAAATCCTTCATGCATCGAAATTGCATTCAGACGAAATTAAAGGCGAAAAATTCAATGTTGTTTCAGCTATCTTTTTTCAGGCAATAATGGAACTCGGAAAATAGACGCTGAGGACACAAACGAGAAAGCAGTCTGGAGTCCCGACGCGACGTGACACTTAATTTTGTTGATACGCTTGCCTCCTCTCTTCCAATGTATATTTTGCTAATGATTGTAAAATTTTTACTCACTTATTCCTTCATTTCAATGACCATCTTTAAGAAACTAAGCAACTACTTTTTAATTGTAGACGTTATATTTACCTTTATAGATGTAGGTATTGGAACTCATAAGATTTTGAACATCAAGGAAATAAACAGTAATATTTGATTTAAGATCAATATAGCTACAATGACGTAATATATTAATTACATGTGAATGTGTATCATACTATGCCCAGCAACTGATGAATATCATAGCTTGATGCAGTCGAGTGAACATAATTACTTGTCCACAGTAAATTGACAATTAACTCGCTGGTAATTGATATTTGATGAGTTCAAATGTAAAACTAACGGATGTAGCTCATTAGAAATAATTTTTTTAACTGGTATATTCTACTCTTATCTTAAGTAGATTACTAATCATAACAAGTTGAGGTTTATTTAATTGAAAATTGTTTCCGTTTCTTTTATTTGCAAATAAATATATTCGTAATTAATTAAGAATTAACAATTTGTCGAACGAAATGAAACACGAAGGTTATAGTTTTGACACTTGTTTTAACTATTGTTATCGTAAATTGTAATGTAATTAAATTCTTTGCTTATATTTTAGTTCAGGTTGAAGAATGTTATGTTATATTTACCAAACGAATATCATAGCAGGCACAGTACCGTCGATTTATGTTCCAATGGAACCTAAAATCGATCACATGCGACTATATTTTATACATAAGTAAAGCTGAAAATTTCCCTTAGGATTGGAGTCAGGAATGATTGATCGCAATCTAATACTCGGCACAAATGGAAGACTCGCTTCGATAAGTTAGTTAGGAATATACTTTATTTTAAGGCTCTTTACGGTCTTTTCTTTCATGTTGAATGATTGTTTCTACCACGCCTATAATGATGCAATAGAAAAAAAAAACAATTAATTGATATCTGAGTGAATTTTTTGATTATCATACCTAACCTATTATTATTTTAATCCGAGATTCAGATAATGATATTATTACCGTATGACTAACAATGGATCTTTTGTAGGTATAGCACGTAATGAGGGATCTCATTTTTTAGGGTTCCGTAGCCAAAATGGCAAAAACGGAACCCTTATAGTTTCGTCATGTCCGTCTGTCCGTCTGTCCGTCTGTCCGTCTGTCCGTCTGTCACAGCCGATTTACTCGGAAACTATAAGTACTACAGTGATGAAATTTGATGGGAATATGTGTTGTATGAACCGCTACAAAAATATGACACTAAATAGTAAAAAAAAGAATTGGGGGTGGGGCCCCCCATACATGTAACTGAGGGATGAAATTTTTTTTTTCGATGTACATACCCGTGTGGGGTATCAATGGAAAGGTCTTTTAAAATGATATAAAGTTTTCTAAAAAACATTTTTCTTAAAGTGAACGGTTTTTGAGATATCAGCTCTCAAAGTCGTAAAAAGTATGTCCCCCCCCCTCTATTTTTATAACTACGGGGTATAAAATTCTAAAAAAAATAGAGGTGATGCATGCTAATTAACTCTTTCAACGATTTTTGGTTTGATCAAAGTATCTCTTATAGTTTTTGAGATAGGTTGATTTAACTGTAATTTATTATATTTGCTGCTACGGAACCCTTTGTGCGCGAGCCCGACTCGCACTTGGCCGGTTTTATTTTGTTTTTACTTTTGCACGCCTCATAAGCGAAGCGTTGAGGTGGGTACTACTGTCACTTCGCGCAAAACATCTGATTTTTCAAACTTAAAATGTCTTTATGTATCATACATTGCACTTGTAAGATAATACATACACACACATATTAAGAAAAAACACTATTTTTAACATTCATGATATTTTTGATGTCATTTTTGTTATTTAAACTAGTTAAAAAACAGTTTAAAAAAGTTCTGTGTTGGACGTCCGTGTGTCTGTATGTGCGGATCCTTTTTCTTGTTAACACGATAGCGACCGAAATACTTTACTAATCGAGTCTTTTTTTTTCTCTTACGCTTGAGTATGCTCAGGAATAGAACCCTTTCATTTTTCAGGGTCTGATTCGATGTGGTTTAATTGTTATTAAATAAACAAAAATAATAATTAATAAATATTTATTAAAAAAAATTATGAGGCGTGCACTTTTGGATTTTCCAAATTTTTTTAAATATGCTCCAGCTCTTGGCAACTACATAACAATCTCATAACTCGTAATGCCTATTGCCTAGTAACAGTAAAATTATAGGCACAGAAAGCAGTAACATTTGGTCCCTGGATCCTGGATCGAGTCTCGAATATTCTATAAATGTCTAGTCTTACTGATTCGAGTGAAGATTCTATTTACAAAATTGAACAGTGATATTTGAATAAATCATTTGCAATATTAATCTTTATTTATGCTAACAGCTAAAGAATCGGAAATATCAATAAAAGATATCTACGTTCATGTAAAAACCCATCATAGTGGGACTTTTTATAAAATAACAATAAACATTATGACGATCTTAAATAATAATACAATAGTTGCTTTGGCACAAACCCAAACAGAGTTGAAAATTAACTTTGGGCTGTATAGATTTGTCAAATATATTTATGTAATTTACGCAGTTGTGGTGAACCGCAACAGAAGTGTTCAAAGTAACAAGTTAGATTTAAGTTCGATAGTTTGTATGTACAGCGTATACCTATTCTAAACTAAGATAGTCAAAGGACGGCCGCGGCGCTTCAAGTTTGGTAATTTCACATAGTGACGGGCAAGCGCTAACTTTGTCAATCTATGTGATTAAGTTTAGAATATAAGTTTTGACTGCTGAAGTAAACAAATTTTATATATGACAGAATCTAAAAGTATAGAGACGTTCACTCTTACATCTTAGAAGACAAAAAAAGACGTGACAAATGAAAGCACAATTTGCAACTTGATACATTTATTAGAAACTACTCTATCTGCCCATCTTGTAACCTCTTTAACCATAGAAAGATGCATTTTTCCTGACTTACATTATAAAACTGATCCTTGACCTAAGGTTGCCTGGAAGAGATCGCTGTATTAGCGATAAGGCCGCCTTTTTGTACGTTTTTTTCTATTGTTTGTGTTTTTTTTGTTATTATTGTTACTGGTGCAAATAAAGTGTTCATTCATTCATTCATTCAAAACTATATTTCGATAAGAACAATTCTGATTTCCATAATATAAATACCTAAATACATGTGATTCAATTAGGATGAGTAAATTATAGCTTGAATTAGTACTATAATGGTACTGTAAAGTGATTTGTGTATAGTTGCGCTACATGCATATCAATTAGGTATAGAACCTGCATCCAATCAAGTCAGACTAAATATGCAACCGAATTGTTTTGTCTATGTCTAGACGTTATTCATGTTTTAAAATAGACATTTATAAGCGAAGTTGCACTACGATTTGTGAATTTTAATAATCATGTTTTGTTTATTTGTAAAATTGTACCTAACTCTATCCTCGTTTTGTAAAGTTAACTATTAAATAAGGAAAGCAGTATATTGAGCATTGTAACTTTTTTTTTAACCATTTTAGGTCTGGATAAGACTACCTACATTCTTTTAGACATCAATCACACTCATGTGTTAAAGTTAGGGTTTTTTTTAATTTTGTGAGTAGATAGTCAAAAATAATGAATATGCTTGTAGAATTAAAATTATATTAATGCCCATAACTATTCATAAGTAATGTACATATTAAAAAAAATACACAGAGGTCTTTATCAGAGCAAAAGCTACCAAAACAAACAATTTCAGGCCACAGATGAGGTCATCCATAGAATGATTGTTATAGACTGTGATAGAATTTAACTGAAGTTAATAATTTATTATGTTAAAGAGTTAGTTTGAAATTGAAAGACATGCCTTATTTGAGACTGCACAATACAATTATCTAGCGCACAATTTATCACGTTCTGCTTCGACATCAATAAGTCTTCGTAAACATATATATCGCAAAAGAGGAAAATTGAACGTTGAATTTTTTATAAACATGACGGATCAGCTTACAGAAATAGAAGGTATAAGAAATATATTTGCATAACTTTGTCACCGTTCGAAATCATCGATCTTCAGGGGAATTCTTAATCTTAAATGTGACCTTCAGAGACCTTGAAAGGAAAGGTGCGATCACATATTTGAAGACAGAGGCTGGATGAGATATCGTACGTGATCTGATTAACGAAACCCTATCTACTGAAGGTAATATCAGCGAACGGGAATTACTCGGAGTGCTCCTTAATATTTCAGGATGAATATATGAGAATATTAAAGCCGCTTGCTATAAATAGGAATTAGATATCTATACTATAATATTATAAAGAGGAAAGGTTTGTATGTATGTATGTATGGTTTTCACGCATAAACTATTGGATCGATTTTGATGAATTGGCGAAGCCGGGGCGGACCGCTAGTACCTAATAAAGTTGAGGCTCGATTAGATTAATGTATTGAATATAGTCCTAATAAAGCAGTACATTTATGTAAATTAAATAATGAAGTTATTTTGTTTCTCTATTGTAGCAGATTTATTTTAGCCCAATTACATCCCTAGTGAAGATTTAGCTTTTATTATACGTATTTAAAAAGTTAAAGGACCATAAAAGAAGCAGTCGACCGGGTACTTTTCCTTTAAACATAAATTTCTATTCCAAAGATTAAAACAACGACTCTGATCACAGTATACGGAAAGGTCCCAAATTTATCTTCGTTTGGGTCGACAAATCCGCTTATGTTTCTTCTTTTAAACTTAGTATATTTATTTATTTATAAATGTTTTAAGGTTAACGGCAAATGGCAATGTTCATAACTTACATGAATGCTAGATAGATTTAGAGTATTAACTAACAAATACTTATCCGGCCTAAACTAAAAACATATACTTACACTTTTATCCGATACCAACAAAAACTATTAAATAACTGTTAAAAACAGCACTACCAGTCTATCGAACATTGTTTTCCGATATTTAGTAATTAATCATCAAGCTCAATAGTCAATAGCCAGAACTTTATACAATAAAGGTAAAAGTCGGAATGAGCTCGAAGTTATCTCTATTGAAAAGTTGGCTTTCGTGACATCGAGAATAGTTGTGCGATAATCAGGTGCTACCGCGGTGGGACAAAGGCGCCAGTCTCCGCGAACTGTTCAAAACTTGCCAAACTTCAAATGCTATATCCGTACTCGAAATCGGTACCAAGTCGTTAAAGTTGTTATACCAAAATGGTTTAAAATGTATCCATACAATCTCGACTTGAATGTGGAGAAAAATTATGTTGATACAAGCTATCTTACCTAAACCAATAGGATATTAATAAGTATATTGATATGAACGTAAATAATGACTTACCAATTCATCTATACTAATCTATACTAATAATAATATTATAAAGAGGAAAAGTTTGTAAGTATGTATGTAAGTATGTATGTAAGTATGTATGTATGTATGTATGGTTTTCACGCAAAAACTACTGGACCGATTTCAAAAATTCTTTCACCATTAGAAAGCTGAATCTTTACTGAGCAACATAGGCTATATTGCATTTTCAAAAAAATTAGAGATCCTTACCAAAAATGCAATAATGTAACCCAAGGTGTAAAAAAATCCTCAATAAAACTTCTGTCATCGCGTGCGCTGCGGAATCTATTGAAGATAGAACAAAAAAATGTTCTACAGTATTATAGAATGGATCAATATCTACAAGAAAGTCCGCGATACCATATGTCCATCTTCAGTAGTTATGTTACTACAACAACTTTTTTACGTTTTCAAAGTAAATAGAAGTGCCGACAGTAATCAAACCATGTTATCCATACACATATATTAATCCTTATCCCATTAAATGATGTTTTATTATAGACTGTTTCAATACCAGCAAAATACTTTTTAAATGAAAAGAATTGGATATTCCATTCAAAAGATATACCTAACGAATTTAAAAGTGTCAATCTACAGAAAATAGTAGGTATACTCGGTTCGAGCAGGCCGTAGTGCGGGGGTCACGGAGGAATTCTACCAATATGCGTCTTGACGGAACACAGTGGGGTTTTGGTCGGTAGGAATCCGACATAACCCACGGCCCCTCCCCTGAAGGCCGTGGGTATCTATGAAAGATTTCCCCACTAAAACAAAAAAAAAAAAGGCCGTAGTGCGGGACGGGGTAAAGGTGATTTTCATGTCCGACCTATAGTAGACTTTTCACTGTAAAGATATCGCTATCTATGCGGGTGAAACCGCAGGGCATTGCTAGTATTTAATAAGCTATTAGGTACTTGATACACATACTTCTAGTAATGTATTTCACGGAGTATATATTAGATATAAAATACGAAAGGTAGGAAAACAAATATAATTATACTTAACGTAGTTACCTAGATAAATATATCGGTGTTATTATCTATACTAATATTATAAAGAGGAAAAGTTTGTAAGTATGTATGTAAGTATGTATGTATGTATGGTTTTCACGCAAAAACTACTGGACCGATTTAAAAAATTCTTTCACCATTAGAAAGCTGCATCTTTACTGAGCAACATAGGCTATATTGCATTTTCAAAAAAATTAGAGATCCTTACCAAAAATGCAATAATGTAACCCAAGGTGTAAAAAAATCCTCAATAAAACTTCTGTCATCGCGTGCGCTGCGGAATCTATTGAAGATAGAACAAAAAAATGTTCTACGGTATTATAGAATGGATCAATATCTACAAGAAAGTCCGCGATACCATATGTCCATCTTCAGTAGTTATGTTACTACAACAACTTTTTTACGTTTTCAAAGTAAATAGAAGTGCCGACAGTAATCAAACCATGTTATCCATACACATATATTAATCCTTATCCCATTAAATGATGTTTTATTATAGACTGTTTCAATACCAGCAAAATACTTTTTAAATGAAAAGAATTGGATATTCCATTCAAAAGATATAACGAATTTTTAAAAGTGTCAATCTACAGAAAATAGTAGGTATACTGTTCGAGCAGGCCGTAGTGCGGGGGTCACGGAGGAATTCTACCAATATGCGTCTTGACGGAACACAGTGGGGTTTTCGTCGGTAGGAATCCGACAATATAACCCACGGCACCTCCCCCGGAGGCCGTGGGTATCTATGAAAGATTTCCCCACTAAAACAAAAAAAAAAGGCCGTAGTGCGGGACGGGGTAAAGGTGATTTTCATGTGATTAAAAATTAAACCTATAGTCCGACCTATAGTATACTTTTCACTGTAACGATATCGCTATCTATGCGGGTGAAACCGCAGGGCATTGCTAGTATAAAGATAAAATAAATTGTGTTAGAATTGCGTATTGTATTGAGTTAAAATAACAGCGTCATGTAATGATTTCTGCTATTTTTCTGTGAAAGGAGTAATGTTTTAGAATCAACCATTACATACTTTTACGATTGGTTTCAAAGTTGTTATTTTCAGTTAAGTGCTAGTAAACTAAAAAAGACGTGTGGCACTCGGGGACTGCCGCGGTAAAGCTATTGCATAGCATGCTGCATGCCTTCAAGCCACACCTCCGAGCCCGTCGGAGTGGGGAGCGTAAGGTTTTTTCGTTACGGAATGTCTGGATTCGGTCCCCGCGCTCAAGGCCCGCGATAGAAGCTATGCAATAGCTTAAAAACTTTTAGTTTCGTGTGAATAAAAAATAACAACACGGGACTTGTGTTAGGTTACCTACATTTAGTGTCGATTCAGTAAATTTGAAAAGTATTTTTATACTACTTTATCATTTGTGGTAAGAACGTCTTGTTGACATGAATATTATAACCGCACTAAGGCGGATATCTTGTATACATAACGTGCATATTATTAATTGCTTTGGAATCTTCAAATAATGAGCATATCGATAATTCTAAGAACGCGGATCGAGAGCGGAACGAAAGTTATCGAGAATATAGTACAGTGGCTGCGGAAGTGGAAATAGGGCGGAACAAAGCAATCCGATGGGTTCAGTATGTCTGTTAGGTTAGGTTTCCGTTCAAATCTATCTAACATAACCATCATAGCGTAGCGTAGGGATAATTAATTCATATTTGTACTTATAAATTTTATAAAGTATAGCAAAATTCGATCACGACGCGGGATTCGAACCCGCATCTTTCTCCAATAAAAAAAAAGACGGGTTGCACTCCGGGAGTGCCGGCAGAAGTGAAAACTTGATTATTAACGTTGAGCATGTTTGATATCCATCCGTCTACGCTTTTTCGATCAGGTCACGTGTCCTGACGCGAGTTTAAGATTTTATACCCATCACAGAAAAAGTGCTCAACGCCGCTAAAGAAGTTTTCACTTCAAAAAATATATTTATATAAAGCATTTGAATGTTATAAAACTAAATATTTAATTCATATTTGTACTGCTCAAATGAAGCACGGTAAGTTACCAATAATTGCCAATCGAAATGGGGAACATAGGTTATTAAGGGTTATTATTAATAATGACACCCTTCAGATTGGACTTCATTGTGATTTGTGAAAATACGTACATTGTACAATATTAGAGAAACTCTAGAAGCAACTAGTAGTTGTAGTTAATTACTAGCACTTCTCTTTCGTAAGATTAGCAGCATGTGTTTGTGACAGCAATAGAAGGCAACACACTGCAGTTTGGATATAATGAAAATAATAAAGTTATATCATATTCTTTTGAGCTACTTATCCTTTTTTTCCTAAAATAATACAGGGAAAAGCCAATAAAGATGGTGCTGAACCAATTTATATATTGATTCTTAGAGATGTTCACTCTTTTATACAATGTTTACACTAGACATCACAGAATGGCACAGTATAAGCCATGGTATAAGGTACCAATGAAGGTTCTCACGAGGTTCGTATTATAATAGGTACCTTAATTTTTTAACCGGACTTTAATTGAAATATAGAATATACTGTATTCACTATTAATGATTTTATTTTCACTAAGAATATTGAGACTAAAAAATCCGATAGATTTCTGTCTCACAGAATAAACGTACATAGGTATATATCTGAACTTATCTAGGTGATAAAAAATGTATACAATTTTACAAGAATCAGCATCGTGCCGATTTAGCTATTGATCAGATATTTTGAGAGAAGCAACCCCAGTAATGTGGCCGGTACTCGTAAATTTGACCTTTTATGGCGCATTAAATTGTCGATAATACGAGCCAATGCGTCTGGTATATAAAGATGTTGCCTTTTGGTATCGTAAAATTTTGCGTGTAATATTCATCAATAATTTACTCGGATTTTTCCCATAAAATCTGGAAAAAATATTCCGGTTTAATTAACTTCAGAAACTCGTTTAACAAAAAGGAGATAATTTAAAAGCATTTGTTTAATGTTTAAGAATACATGTAAGTTTTTATTTATAAATGATTTCTTCCATTAACATCTATTCCCGTGATCACTGAGCTCTAATAATTCGATAGTAAAATGGAACGGATAATGAGAAAATAGTCACAACGTCCAACATTACTTCCCAGGGCCGTTTTCCTGAAAACACCGGGGCCACGATAAACATGTTTGCGAAATTCAACGAAAAAAAAGACTTGAAAATCAATGGTTATTTTTTTGCGTTCGATCGACGAATCTTCAAAATATTTGTGTTTTAAAATTGAATTTGAAAGGGAGTTATGTTGAAATTCAGCAGTGCATTATGAAAGTAAATCTTGCTTTCTGTATGTAACGTAACGTTCATACCAATCTCTGGAGAGTCTTTGGAGAACAGTCCAACATTCTTTATCCCATTCATTAATCACAGAACCAACTCTAAAAGTATTTTAGAATCAAACTATTTCACATTTGAACGAATATTTATTTATAAAGTACATGTTAATATTGATATGAAATGGGAATATAGGTCCACCATTAAATAAATTGCTTAGGGCGTTAAGTTCGCTCAGCCCGGAGCTGTAGGTTCCCTAAGATCCGATAAAGCCGTCGTTTTTCTTCGATAATCCAGAAAAAGTGTTGGCAACCGACATTTACTTGAATTGACAGGACTATCTATTTACTGATACATTTTAACTAACTTCGAGACAGTTGATATAAATATCAAAAGCATATAAGATAAAAATCTTATCCATACTAATATTATAAATGCGAAAGTAACTCTGTCTGTCTGTCTGTTACACAATCACGCCTTAACTACTGAACCAATTTGCATGAAATTTGGTATAGAGATAATTTGATACCCGAGAAAGGACATAGGCTACTTTTTATCCCGGGAAATAGGATAGGTTTTATCCCGGAAATCCCACGGGAACGGGAACTATGAACTATGGTTTTTCTTTGACTGCGCGGGCGAAGCTGCGCGTGGAAAGCTGGTAGATTATAAGTATACATGTTGATTGTAATAAGCACTTACACAATACATATGTGTGATTGATAAAATAAATCTGTCAAGTCAAAGGCTTTGAAATATTGTTGTTGAAAAATTTGAAAAAAAAAAATTGTCTTGTATATATCTGAATCGCAGTCTTTTTCAGTTTAATACTTTTAACGTTGAAGTTAACTTTCAGATTTTACAGGAGCTGAGTAAGGAGTTATATTTAATTGTTTCTTAACTTTCACCTCAATAAGACCATTTCGAAGTGATAACAGTTATTTAACATTGTACACTCGACGTCCGCGCGGGTACATCACTAACAAACAAAGTTGTGGGTACAACTTCGTAACACCGGAAATCTGAAATTTCATGTTATTTCGTTACTGTTTCTACTGGTTCGTGATGATAGGAAAACTTTGTTAATATTATCTTGCTTTGTCATTCGTAAACATTTGTTTGTTTAGGTGTTTAGTACAATATAATAACATTTTCCTGCATATTTTAATAATGAAAATAGATATATACCGGCTGAATTGATAACCTCCTTTTTTGAAGTCGGTTAAAAAAGAGAATAATTATGAGTGAGAAATTATTACGCAATCCGTTTATCTTGAAAGGTTATGGGTATAAAAGGTTGTTTTAACAGAAAATGCTTTTAACCGGATCGCATGTTTGATGGGATCTTCGTATTCAGTGGGAACGAGGGAGACCAAAGCAACTGATTTATGCACATGCATACTCATAAAATGTACGTTTTATTGTTGTATGCATATTGCGAATGTCGGTGATAATCAAATCACTGAACTATTCCGTTATTTTCATATTTTCATATTATATTCTACTGAAATTATGAATAATAAAATATATGTGACTGTGGACAAAGAAATGTTTATTTCCTTTTTAGTCATTTTGGCTGAATATTAGATGCAGATATAGATTTTCAGAGGGATCTCAATCTTATTAAAGTTTTTGGTCCTTTTTTAATATTTGATTAAGCAGGCATTTGACCACAAGTCTACCTGATTTAAAGTAGACGGTGATCTAGATGGTGACATATCCGCTTCACTCTCGCCTAGAAAAGATCCATATCATATTTTTATTAAATCTTTGGTACATGTAAGTACCTAAATGCAAAAGTAAACTATGTATATTTCATTGCTTCATAAATTTCAATAATGTGAAATACTTACAAAATACAACATGTACATTGTATCCTGCAGCATAAAATTAGATCAGTGATGTTTCCGTATCTCACTATAATATGTAATATTATGTATATAGAAGCATATTATGATAATTTACATTTTATTACTTACCCCAAACTAGTATCACTGGCTACACTGCAAGCCAGTGATACTAGTTTGGGGTAAGTAATAAGTATAATGGCTGATGGAAACTACGCTTCAATGTTCGCCACGGGCCAGTTTATTTTAATTAAATTTAGCTTGAATGTGAGACTGCCATTATATGATTTCGTGTTATGTATTGCAAAAAAGAAAAAAATATGACTAATGGCTTTAATTTTATGAATAATTAATAAAGTGTAAATGTAAATAAATAATTAATGAATTTCTCTTTGCCTCTGAAATTTAATTGTAATTTAACGTTTGAATCATCATTTTTACACCTTATGTTAGAATTAAATATTTAGGATAAAACATTGTTTTCAGCATCTGCACTAAGTTGCATAAATGATAATTAAATTATGACTATAATATAAAACGTTCAAGAAGCCTGCTAATGTTAAATGAATTTTCCTTTGTCGCGGCTTTTCTTTGTAACTCGTAAATTAAACTGAAATATAGCGGATGCTACAAATTATGAGTCTTATATTTCGTTTAACCTCAAGGAATATCCGTAAATTGCTCCTAAAGTTTATTACTAAAATTATTACATGTTAACAGGTTATTGTTAAAATTATTACATAAATTTCATGTTTTTATTATAATTAAAATTATACCCGTAAAGCATGGAAGATGAAAATTGATAAAAAGTATCTGTTATTTTAGTAAATTATAATGATTTAACCATAATTAACGAAAAACATTTTGCAAATTCACAGATTTTAAATAGGCACCGGAAGCAGGGTGCAGTACCAGTATACTTAGGTATACATAAAGGAACAAAATTCTCAAATAAGTGTAGAAATCCGTGATTTAAGTTTTTTTTTCTATTTATAACCTATTAAAAACTTAAGTTTTTACTTATAATGAATACCAAAAGTGCTCTCGATTCTTTAACATTTCCACCATGATATTGTAACGTGTGCTACGAATAATAACATCCAACGGGTTTTATCAAATCTTTTTTTACCAAAATTCCATACATACGTTGGCCTTAGAACTTGTGGGTAGAATTTATTCGCAATAAATACAACAAAAGCTGCGGTACGGGTAGTTGTAACTAGTCGGCCAGATAGGGACGCCGTAAATTCAGCCGGCCGGACAGAGGCTTCCTTCCGACCGCGCGTGCGCTTTGCGTATCTTTGTACCCGTAATACGTTTATGAGATTTTCTGGGTTATTCTATGCAAGATAGACATAAGTACCTTCATTATGATAAAACATTGCATTACAATTTTGAATTGTAATTTTGGAAAAATTATCTTAAATTTCCATCAGCTTTGATGACTAAAATGCGAGTTAATCTGGATGTCAGTCTTTCTGTTATAATTTCAATATTTCCATATTTGTTCTCGTAGGTACTAGGTAGTAGAAAACAATATTTAACAGAACACAATATGTATAAATAGAAAGATGTTATCTTGTTAAGACTGAATGTTTATAAAAACGTCGACGTCACTGCACTCACGTATTATGCAAGGAGAAAATATCCATTAAAAGTTGCAATTGACTTGAAGACTACTGCCAAGTTAAGATTAGTTTCGTGCACAAAATCATTAATCTTTAAAAGGTTTAGGAAGACTTGAATCTAACTAGCAGTATGGACACGTAGAAGATACTTTAAATTGCAAAGAAAATTGTTTGTAGGGAAAAGGAGATTAATTATTACATTATTTTTACAAAGTAAAAAGATTATTTCATCACATTATACCTATAAATAAAAGATTACAAAATTTGTAAACAAGTAAGATAAGGTTGGGTCGCCTAAGATCGGATGTGACATAAGATCGGATGCATGGAATAACTCGCAAACTAGGCTATATTCTCTACTGCTACCAACACTACTAGATCCGCCATTTTGTTCTGCCCCTCTCTTCACTCTGCGGCCGGCCAGCGACCAGACGGGACGTGTACACAGGTGATTCAGCAGAAAAGGTGTATTTTGTGGCGAAAATCGTCGATCCGATCTTACCTACAAAATTTTGATGGCTCATTGTGGAGAGTACTTTCATTGAAATAATGTAATTAATTATTTTGGGGCAGAATTAGCGAATCCTCTTTCCATCTGTATACTTTGATTACGCCTAGGACGTTCACAACCCAAGATCCGATCTTCCCTCCCAATGCCGAAGATCGGACCGAAGTTTAGCTCTTGACTGCGCCTTATGCAATAATGCGCAATAATTATTAACTTTTAATATATTTAACTATCCAATGACGCTATGACTATCAGACCTTAGGTACATTTTCATTATTTAGTCCTAGAACACGGAGGATAAAAGTTTGAGAAACTTAATTAGGATGAGGAGGGAAGACCGGACTAAAAAAACGCAATAAAAAAAAAACTTCTTTGTCAAATTTTTTGAGGAATTTCCTGACTCAATCATTGATGCTCAATGTATGGACGTAAGTCCGGATGTTTTCCTAATGTTAACATTATTATTAAACGCATAGAAGTGAAGATACTACATAGTCCGATCTTCGGCCGAACTGTTATTTTCTTCACTATGGTAAGTCGAAAAAAGTCTGCTTTTTAGGCTCTAAATTTGCTTAGATAGATAGCATCTACGCAAACCAAAAAATTAGGGGTTAAACAACATTTTCTTGTCATCAATTTACAGTTGACCGCAACAGAAAAACGACATCGAATCATGAGAAATAAAATAAAAAATACAGTACGTATAAAATTTTCGGCATATGCGTCCGATCTTAGGCGACCCAACCTTAATTGGTTTCTGTTATTCTATTTTTTTATAGCATCGTAAAGCTTTAGTTAAATTTTCCGAAAAGTTGTTTTATAAATTCATCTATACTTTAAACAGTTATAATGTACCCAAAGGCATATCAAGGTAAATGCAGACTCAGAAATAAATAATACTAAAGTATATAAGCTTGGTGTGCATTAAATAAAATAGTTTATAAATCAACAATGTTCATCGGCGTGTAAAGAAATGCATCCATTATTGCTCTAGGATGCACTAACGGTTCCTATACAGATGTCAAATGGAAACGGGATAAATGAGGAGAGCGAAATCCGCTTTGAAATTCTTTTTATTTTGCTTTTTTGCTTTATTCCTGTGGGCGTATATCGACTTTTGTTCCGTGTCCGCAGAAATTAACGATTTTCTACAGTGACACATTCACAATCTGTAATGTATGCATTATTTAATGCTCGTTAGTAGTTACATTTTCGATATATTAATGTTTCGGCACCGTTTGAAATATTTCAAATCACTTAACAACTTTAAAAACCTGTTTAACCCATTGAGCCCCGAACGGCCCGATCGGTCCACGACATCAATAGATATTCTATTGTGTCTGTGATTCCGGGGCCTGAGCTATTAAACACAGATATAGGATATATTCAGCGACTTAAAATAATTCCGTCAGTTACTTTATACCCAATTATGAAAGAAGTGCACTAGATTTTAATGAGATTTGCTTGAAGTGTGTCTGTGAACAATTTTATTACCAGACCTACTTCTAAGTGAATTTTCCATCATAACTTTTAATTGTTCTTTCTCCTTTGAGTCCTTTCTAGCTTAAGAGGACTAACTGATTTCTACCGTGTAATGCTTAATGAAAGACAACTTTCAGAAAAACTTTGTGTGCAATAGTTATGCAGCTCTGCGGCAAACAAAGTTTTGCGACAGATGAAATAAAATATTCACTTGTTATCTCGACGAACTCAAACTCAAGATTATGAAAATTTCATTTTAGTTTGTTAATTTTTTTTGGCTTCAAAAGTTTACTTCGGGGAGTTGGTCTGAACTCTAAATCAGATGGAATGAAGATTACGAAAACTTCTACTTTTATTTTAGTTCGTCATTTTTTTTACTTACAGTTCTATTGTTTCTTTTGCACGCCTCATAAGCGAAGCGTTGAGGTGGGTACTACTGTCACTTCGCGCAAAACATCTGATTTTTCAAACTTAAAATGTCTTTATGTATCATACATTGCACTTGTAAGATAATACATACACACACATATTAAGAAAAAACACTATTTTTAACATTCATGATATTTTTGATGTCATTTTTGTTATTTAAACTAGTTAAAAAACAGTTTAAAAAAGTTCTGTCTTGGACGTCCGTGTGTCTGTATGTGCGGATCCTTTTTCTTGTTAACACGATAGCGACCGAAATACTTTACTAATCGAGTCTTTTTTTTTCTCTTACGCTTGAGTATGCTCAGGAATAGAACCCTTTCATTTTTCAGGGTCTGATTCGATGTGGTTTAATTGTTATTAAATAAACAAAAATAATAATTAATAAATATTTATTAAAAAAAAATTATGAGGCGTGCACTTTTGGATTTTCCAAATTATTTTTTATATTTAGGTAGGATATGTACCTATTTACGGTAGTTAAACAAGTACGTGAAGTTAATAAAAGCTATTTGTTTTGTTATAAATAATATACAAGTCTTCTGGGATAATACGTTATCGGTGGAACTGGTAAAAATAATATATAAATTTTACCTTAAAATAAAATTTGTATTATGTTTCCTAAGACGTCCGTAGTCCATTATGAGAGAGTACATCGCCTTTTTCCCCGTGAAGTCGCTAGATGGTGCTAGTTTTAAGCCCGTCACGTGGTACCGCCGCCAGCGCCGCGAGTGGTGGGAGACAAAACTCACCACAGTTCCGGCAAGCCACCAGAAATATTCTCATTGTTCGTCTCATAAATGATACGGAATGAATGGTGCAAAAATAACACCAGGAAGACCTTATCTGGACTACGGACGTCTTAGGAAACATAATACAAATTTTATTTTAAGGTAAAATTTATATATTATGTGTTCCGTTTGACGTCCGTAGTCCATTATGAGAGAGTTGTTTGATATCTCCTGGTGGCTTGATGAATAAGATGCAACAATGTGATAGAGTAATGCCCCAAAAAGCTTACATACATCCTATAAACAAAGTATATAATGTATAAAATCATGACTGATAATTATTGAAAATTTGTCTCAATACCGTGCATAAAATACATCCATAAATATACTACAAGTATATCTTGACAACATTTTAATCAGTATAATATGCACTTAAACCTGAGTAGGCTGAAATATCTCGATTGTGATTACTAATGACGAATTAGTATTAGATACACTACGACAATAATATAATAATAATTCCACCCTGTGGCGGAAAGACGGGGGTTCGAATCCCACCTTGTGATCGAATTTATTATATTCTTTAAAAATTTCTAAGTAAATAATAATGTTTATAAACATATCTAGATATAACTAGATATTTCTCCAAATAGATTGATGATGCTACTATAACTGTGTAACATTACCCAGATTTCAAACTCCACTCTAAAAGAGCTCACTTTACCCTGCCACCTATGATAGCCGCTGTAGCTGGTCTCACCGGATGCTGTGTAGTAATAAACAGATTAGTCAGAGAACCTCTTATGGATTGGAAAATGCGCTTGAAACTGGATTCATATTTACATAATATGTGACAATAATTTAGCTAACTTGCGGAATGCGAGGTAAACGCGTCTTCACTCTCGACCCATTGTTTTGAATTGCAATGTAAACAGGAATAAATAGAGAACACGTCCAAAAGCTAATAACAGTATAGTAGCTGCGCGTTAATAAATGCAAACAATTTTTTATTAATTTTATAAATCACATAGTTAAATAATTATTTTTATTATGCTGATTTATTTTAAAAATATCTCGATAAGAGTTTTTGAATAACCTTCCTTACTTTCCGGATTTGTAATTTTGAAAGATTTGTTCTAGCTAAGGAAATACCCTAAGGTAATGTTTGCTTAAATGATCAGATGAAATTTTAATAAAATATTATTTTAATACAAACCGACTGATTTTATGTATAAGAATAGTGTACTAAACCGTCAGTTATACATAATTTAGCTAAGTATTTAGCATCCTTTTATAGCCTGGTCAGTGGCCACCAGCAGTCTATGTATGTTTATTTTTTTAAGCTGTCCATCAAGGTGTACAACAGGTTGACCTATTCAAAATGAGCCATACTTTCAGCTGTAGGTTCTGTATTTGCTTTGGAGTTGAACCTGTGCGTGTTTGTCAGTGAACGATTGTGAGGACTTATCCTGATAGTAGCACGCCTCTTGAGGTCTGGGTGCAAAGAGGGTTTCTTCCACTTGGGTACTATTATAATGAACTCGAGGCAATAGAGCCGGTTGTTTATGACTGTCTTACTTGAAATAACGTAAGCTGTTTGAGCTGTGATTAAAATTTATTTGTAGAATTCGGCTTCCTAGCTGTACAGCCCTAGAAGGTTGTGAAGTGTTCAAACGTTCAAACTAATAACTCTTGTCAAAGAGATTTCGTTCTGCCTTTGAATAAAATTTTTTCTTACTACCTCGACAGTCAAGATTAGGAAAGCTATTACTGCAAACATTTCAATGGCACTGGGTCCAAGGTCCTTTCATTCACTGCCAAGACTATCCTGTGAATTGGGTACGGCTGGTAGATATTATACTTGTTTTTTCACTTACTTGCTTTTAAAAGATGTTTTTGAACTAGATCTTTAACAAGAGCGGCAGTTCATTCTTCCCCGGAGGGAGACAACGGTTTCAAAGTTGATTAGCCCAAAGAGGCGTTCCTGTAGCGCTGTGGCGTGTGTCAGTTCATCCTTCCCCGGAGGGTAATAAAATTTGCAACGATGACAAACCTTGATAGGCGTTCCTGTGGCGCTGCAGCGTGCGTAAGTGCTTCCATCCCCGGAGGGTGATGAAGGTTTCAAAATAAAAGGCCTGAGAGGCGTTCCTGTACCCCTGCAGCGTGCTGCGCCACTGCATCCATCCCCGGAGGGTGATGGAGGTTGCAAAAATAATAATAAGCCCGTGGGGCGTTCGTGTAGCGCTGCAGCGTGCTCCAGTGCATCCTTACCCGGAGGGTGATAGAGGTTGCAAAAGTGATAAGCCTGTGAGGCGTTTCTGTAGCGCTGCAGCGTGCGCCAGTGCATCCTTCCCCGGAGGGTGATGAAGGTTGCAAAGGTAATAAGCCCCGAGAGGCGTTCCCTTGGCGCTATAGCATGCGGCAGTGCATCCTTCCCCGGAGGGTGATGAAGGTTGCAAAGTTGAGAAACCCTAAGAGGTGGTATGCCTGCTTGAGGGACCAACTGCCTGCTATTAAGCCTGTTTTTAGGCACTGACACTTTCAATTTAATTTCCATCGCCAATTTCAAATTTGCTTCCGTGCTCCAAACCATTCGTAGAAAATCTTAGCAACGCTCGGGTGTCAGAATAGATTCTATCGGATTGATACTCCAAAGTAGGTTAGAGACGAACTTTATTTCGAATTGAATTGAGTTGAATTGCAATTCCAAAGTCTCTGCAAGCCAATCAATTGACGATTTGTGCGGAATAATGAAACAATATAACATATGTAAATTTTTCACATTTCTTGCAAAATAAATCATTTCATTTCGTTTCAATGTGGTGTACATGCTGTTCTGGTGAGCGCAAATCATTGCCCATGTAAATCACCAAGTAAAGGCCACAGTCCCTTGGTTCTTCAAACATTCTTTGAGCTGACGCTAGCCCGAAGGGCTGATACGTTATCTTAAGTAATTGACCTTCGTTTATGATGTATTTATAATTATAATATCGATATGGTATACAATAGTGATACAAGGATATAGGAGGCGTCGATACGTACGGGTAGTCGATAGCCTCGCAAATACAAAAATTTACGATTTTATGTTGAGTATGTCATGTCACAGTTAACAGTGGGTGTGAAATTGAAAATTACTCTGTATTTGCAGAACTTGCTTTTCTTAATTATGAAAAGGGGTGATTAACAATAGTCATGGTGTTCGTTTGACGAACCCCTGATTTTCAATAGAGACTTGAATCTTCAAAGACAAAGTATGATGTCAGAGTTAAAGAATAAATAAGTATTATTACCTCTTATGTGAAAACTATGGCTGGTTTTCGAATTACATGGTATTCGAGGGTGACGAGATTAATTTGAGCTTTTATTTGTTGAAAATCTCCCCCCCCCCCCTTTTTTATTCTTTTGGTGTTTCCTTTTGTATTCATGAAATGATTTGAAACGACTTAAAAGGTCGATCTTAACGGTTATTGAATGTACTGGTAAAAACTGATTGTGACGAGTTTTAAACCAACTTATCAAATCCGCCTATCTGCATATGCTACTAATCATGTTAGTAAGTTAAAAATTCTTTCCACAGCGGGAGGAATTTTATATGACTTTAAACTTATCAATAATCCCCTTCAAAGCATCTCTATTAATTCTTAAGTTTATTTGTATAGAGAATAGAAGTCGCTTTTAAATTTAGCAGTAATTAGGCACAGAGTCGCGGACCAATTTAATGCGTCAGGCAAAAATTATTGATAAATTTGTAAGAATTCGTAATAATTTACCTATTTCTATTGTGCTTACAAGATATAGGCAACTACATTCTACTTGATTCGACTCGTATCGGATGAATTTTCTAATCTAACGAGATTGAGAATTCGTTTTTGATATCTACCCTCAATTCGGAAAAGGAAGGCACAATTCACATACATTTAGAATGTCCGCGTAGCGAATACGATTCAAGGAGGAATAAAATCAAAAGATTGAAACACGTTTCGAATCTGCTTTCGGCAATTAATATACTATCTTAAAACCGATATTTGTGAAAATAGGTTATCTAACGCGTAAAAACCAGTAATAACCATTAACGTTGAACGATTTGTATTGAAATCATCGTAAATCACGTATAATGTATTAATAACATGACTCACCGTGTTGAGACAAAATCTCAAACCTGCACACGAGCGGCTGAACGCGCGCTGGCGGCGTTATACGCGCTGCGGCGGCTCCTCGTCGTCGCTGGACCCCGAACAAGAAGAACTCAGCTCGGAACACGTAGAAAACGCGCTGTTAAGACGCTCGACACGATTCGGTAGGCCCTTGGCCTGCGCTATAGACTTATGGTCGCGATGCCACGCTCGTGGTTGCAGATTTATACTTCAAATAAATCCGATTTTCGTTATTCGTTTGAAATAACGATAACGCAGGTAACACTTGAATATTCATTTCACTATGAAACGTAACGGACTTAAATAAAAACTATTTAAAAAGAAAAAAACTGAACTTTCTACTTCAATCTCGAAAGTTCGTATAAAATTATTATTTTAAATTTAAATTATGTATATACGTAATTTAAAATACAGTATTTTAAAATTACATATAATCTAACGACTTGCGTACGGTTTGAAAAACGACGCAACAATGAGAATATTTCTGGTGGCTTGCCGGAACTGTGGTGAGTTTTGTCTCCCACCACTCGCGGCGCTGGCGGCGGTACCACGTGACGGGCTTAAAACTAGCACCATCTAGCGACTTCACGGGGAAAAAGGCGATGTACTCTCTCATAATGGACTACGGACGTCAAACGGAACACATAATAAACAACGGTTGGCGATAAGTTTGTTCAAAGAAAAGCCATTAGTCAAGTTGTTTCGACAAGCTTGAGCGACAAAGTTTGGAGGACTATCCCTTTTTTAGTGTAACGGAATAGGCTTGTATAAATTGATTTTTGAATGTTGTTTTATACTTTTTAAAGGTCATCTGCCCTTAGAAAAGTACGTGCAAACCCAATGAGTCATTTATATTTTAACAAGAACATTGCCATATGGCTAAAATGAAACGCCTTTTATATTAAAAATGCAATATTTCGCTAAAGAGTTTTGGTAGTGAAAATTTAATACATTATTAAAAATCTACCAACATTTTTTTTTAATTCATGTGTGATTCAAAATTTTAAAATAAAAAATAATAAAATTTTTATTCACATCATAATGATTCAGACATTTATGTCTTATCCGGATTATAAGGATTTATCCTTAGGAAGGTAATGCTTTTATGACGTCTCAAAACAATCATGATTAAAGACTTCTAATTAAATTTCCCTCTTTCCATGTAATAAAATAAAATTTTAATTTATTTGTACATAATCCAATGACTTGACTGAATGAAAATAATTAATTATAGATTTTAAGAGTAATTATAGTGATAATTAAGTCTCAGTATTCCTCCCAGTTCCTATTGTGGAAACTTTGAACAACTTATTATGAGAGTTTTCATAAAAAGCCGTCCTAAAATTTTGCCTCAGTATTTATATTCGTCAAAATAGTTAAACGAATCTTTGAAATTATTATAAAGTTACTTCGGTACTCGGTACTGTATAATCCTATTTAGGAAATTTTAATAAAAAATTACAAGCTACAAACTTAATTATATTTTAAATACGGTTTATAAATATTTGAAAGTTGAAATTGAGGAAAAAGTTGAACAAGTATTATTTTAAAGGAAAAGAAACCTTTTGAGGAAAATTTTCGATTATAAAGTAGACAGTTGAAAATTTAATCAAGGGAAAAAATTGGGTGCTATTTTAGGTGCTGCTAATGCGAACGTTATAACGCCGGGCCAATGAATAGAAAATAATTGGAAACCGTCGCGGGCTGACAAGTGAATGAAAATCGAGAAATCCTTATTGGATAATTTTAATCTTAATTTTATGGAACGCTTCAAGTCATACATCTGGGGGCACGGCAGTGCCCCCGCCAAGTCGAGCAAAAAAAAAGCGGCACGTACCATCCTTTTCTCGAAGCAATTCGGGCCTTTTTCGACCCCCTATAATTCGGTTGTGGATAAAGCAAGAAACCTGAATCTTCAGTAACTAATCCGGCATTGTATAAACACGGAATATTTAAAATTTCAGTCAATTTGAACCAGTAGTTTAAGAATGACAACTTGTTAAAGTTTCTAAATTTTGTCACTCACTGACTCACCGATCATCAAAAGTCCAAGGCACTTCTAGCAGACTTAGAAGCTTCATATTTGGAATACATATAGAGTTTAGTGTCTTAATCATGGGAAAACTTAAATATTTTGTAATTTCGGTCCAGTTTTCCAAATACACCAACTGCATCAATAACTTTGTAATCCCATATAAATATATGGGATTACAAAGAAATTTATGCAGTTGGTGGTTGGTGGTGGTTATAAATTTAATAGGTGTAGATAGGTACCTACCATATGAGGCAAGGGCCCTTACCCACCCTATACCCCCTGTATAGGGTGGGTAAGGGTGTGTTTAGCCCATGAAACTGAACAACATTATTACTTGTAAAATGGTCGACGTAATGAAAAACACATGATTGGACATGTCTTGAAGTACGAAAATCTAATAAAACAATATATTATAATTTAAATCTGTTATATATAAATTGTTGGCGCGACTAGCCTCCTTACAGACATACTGGCCTCTATTTTACTCTATGACTGACAAGCAAAATATACGCCAAAATGACAGAACAATGAAATGTGAATGCCTTCGAGCGAGCGGCAGCCGCACGCATACGTGCGAGCGCCCTCATGCTGTTCGGATGTGCCTCGAAACCTAACCTATAAGTTTGCGATTTTCATTTATAATTTCGATTGAGGCTGAAGCTCAAGAAGTAGTACCGGAAAAGAAAAAGAGGAAGACTACATATAAAAATAAGAAAATATCATAAGACCTTTAACAAAATTCGTTAGAAGTAGATGGTATCAAAAAGAAAGGCTCTACAAAAAGAAGTGAGATCCCATCAAAAACATCCTGTAAAAAACCCAAGTCTCGCAGCTCAGTCTTTCTACCGTCAAAAGTTGTGAGATCCATGTAATACCAAGTCGGTTAATCTATTTAGTGTCTACTTGAAGTCTACTTGATGTCCAAGTCGATCTATTTGTTTAAAACGTTAAATATTTTTAATATTGGCATGATAATAACTTATGTAATAACTTAAGACAGAAGGTCCTTCAAGTAGACACTAAATAGATTAACCGACTTGGTATTACATGGATCTCACAACTTTTGACGGTAGAAAGACTGAGCTGCGAGACTTGGGTTTTTTACAGGATGTTTTTGATGGGATTATTTATTCAATATTCTATTGACTGAGTGATTTTCTCTGTTGCGTTGGCAAAATAAAAGGGGGTAACAAGGCTTACATAGTCGTAAGGTAATAACTAATAAGGGCAACGTATGATGGAGGAGAGATTTGGAATTTTGGTACTCTCAACCTGTTCGAACTCTGAAACATTATTTGTATAATAAACAGAGAGTGGAGGACGGAAGTTCAGCATTAAGCGTTAAGGCCTAGAGAACTTAATTAAACTTGTATTGTTAATATTGCCTTCTCTTATTTCAATTGACAGGTGTTTATAGATGTAGAGGTAAAAATGTATAAATAATTTACCCGTAAAATCCTATTTCTACAATTTCCGCAAGAAGATTACAAGAAAATCACAGCGCCAACACGAATTTAATACAGTTTAAAACTCCAATATTGTAGAAACTGATTTAACTATAACTGTTAAGAAATTTTCAAGCAATGAATTCTCGATATTTCAATAGTTTCAGTGCAGGTTAAATAAAAGTAGTTGGAATAGCTTGATTTAGGTTATATTTTAAAGAATAAGTCGAAGTCGCTTCGGGCTCGTTCTTTGATTTCCCACGAGCGAGAAGTTACGGCAAGTCGGAAAACCTGTCGGTTTGTTATAAGGTTTTACCTGTACTGGAGTCTGCAATAAGCTTTATTCAGTTAAAGTACAAAACTGTGTCGGAGGTAATACGTGTTTTATTTTTATTTCAGTAGCACGTATTTACGCTATTGTGCCGGAATTGTGGGGTTCTTCATGGGTTCTTCAAGTATTTTTTTTTCATAGTAGGTTCCGTTGTGATGTCCTATATAAAACAATATTAAATAGCTAAACTGTAGTGCTGTAAATACAGGCAATAATAATTGAAATCTTTAGTAATAGAGCGCAGTTCAAATCTCTTAGTATGTAACTGGTTAGGTATTCCCTTTTTTATGGCCACAGGATAGTGGTCAATCTTCCAGTACTTGCAACATGGGCGTAGCTTTGCTCTTTATTGTCAGACACCGTAGGAAGTAAGTTAGTTCAGAGGACTATTAATGGAATTTAAAATAATTCTAAGTTTATTGATAAAATATATAAATGACTAAGGAAAACAACAATAAACAATGAGTTGCTGAAACGGATAACAATGCAGGATAAGAAAATGTAGGTTAGAAATTTGGGCCACCACTTTTCCGTGAGAATAAATATATGCAACCTTTTTCCCAAATGTTATCCTATGTTATTGATCTGCTGTGAGGGTGTTTAACTTTCCCGGTTTGAAAGTGATACCAACAATTCGTAACAAGAACAACGCATCGGAAAAACTAAATTCATCGTCTTTGCCAATTCTTTTCCAATAGAATTCGATGAGAACATGTTATATTGTATCGGTATGAACATTGAACATGGACAAATAACAAATTGATAGTTTATTTGAAAAAAAAAATTAAGTAGAGTAAAATAATTACAACTCTAATAGAAGCTAACTAGGTACTATAACATTGCACGTACTTCATAAGAGTAACACTGTGGTAACACTTAAGTGCTCCATTCATATAAATGCAAAATGAAATCCAGATACGTTTAAAAAGGAAGTTTAGCGAAAATTGGAACTGGAGGGAATATAAAAAGGTCGCATATTTTTAATACATAAAGTGTATACGTGGACCCATAAGCCCTCTTTTCCGTTACGATTGAACGACTATTTGCGGAAACTTGTCCTATATTCGAAAAGCGTGTGTCCTGTTTCCTACGAGCTTTCTATTATATTGACGTTAAAATTTTATTGATATAATTTATATTACTGTAACATAAACATCGTTACATGATACCCGTTTTCTAAATTGAATTGACGTTTTTCCTACTAAGGTACCTATGTGGAAGTAAGAAAAGGTGTCTGTTTGTTTAATAAATTGGAGTGACTCTCAGCCGTCAGGATCAGAGATATGAAAAAACATTAAAGGTGGTACTTTTTATCCAGAAACCGTACGAGCAAACAGACTTATGCACAGTCCAGGTATGATATTACGAAAAATCAATAGGTATGCTGTAATTAAATAGATAAATAAACTTTTCTCTGCGTAGGAGATATAAACGTTAAAAAAATTGGCCACAAACCGACTTCATTAATTTTATCAACTTGAATCCAGGAAGATAGAAGGAAAAATAATTTAGGCAAAAAAATCGATTGTATAATATACAAAGCATTTCCAACAATTTCCAGAACAGGCGTATGTTTTCTCGACCAAAATAACCTGTCTGCATGACTTCCAATGAATTCCTGGAAATAAATAAGCAATTTATTTTAACACGTGTACGTAAACTTTATTCTAATTTAAAATGACCTAAGCAATTTTATCTGGTTCTTCTAGGAATAGTATCCGGTGATTAGACGCTACATACAAACTCACAAACTTTGTACAGACAATTAAAGTACACTTGAATAATTATTTACTTCCATTTCGTCAAATAATGTGAAAGTAAAGGAGATTACTGTTAATACGTAATTGATCAATTTTTTATTTATCTAATGGTATACGATGATAAGGTATATAGTATATACAACTAGCGGTCCGCCCCGGCTTCGCCCGTGGTACATATGAAAAATAGATGTTGGCCGATTCTCAGACTTACCCGATATGCACAGAAAATTTCATGAGAATCGGTCCACCCGTTTCGGAGGAGTATGCAGACTAACATTGTGACACGAGAATTTTATATAGAAGATAATAAAAGCCTTACGAATTTCCTCATTGGTATACCTACTTCTATTGAACTTTCTTCTTTCTTCTTTAATTGAACCAAATAAAACTTTGCCTGAATTTTTGATGCTTTATAAAATATATTAATTTCACATTCATGTTAATAAAAGTTATAGGTATACATTATACATATGTACCTATATATTATTATGTATGTCTTATAACGAACACATAAATTGTAAAAGGTGCCACAAGGGACATCGTAAGTTAAGTCTTTCTTTGTAAAGACGAAGTAAAAAGAAAAATACGATCTTTAGAGACGTCGCAAACGTCAATGCTTGTGATGTAGGTAGTCCTTTTTAACATTCGCTATATTTAGCCACGTTTTCTTATATTTTTGTTAACTTCACTGCTTCCGAATTTAGATTGCGTATGTACTCATAATTCGAGTCACATGTAACAAATATTAAAAAGGATTAATAAAATGCTTTTTTATTATTGTTTGGTTCCTTAAATGTTGATGAAACTGTTTCGTTATATCATTTACATATATGCTTTCTTATCCGCGTTTGAAGCCTTTTATCATCTTCAACATGTCTTCAACATAGAGCAACCAATAACTAGGTAAGACAATTTACGACAAACTATAATATGTACCTAATAATGAATAA